>NC_050184.1:11697285-11997285 GCF_008315115.2 Sander lucioperca
TGGACGCGAGGAGATCCACAGGGCTGCGCCCGGCTGAGCCACCCTGCACTGCAGGCTAATTATGACGACTCTGTGTTCCTGTGACTGTAATAATAGATATGACTGTAATTCATCATTTGTATTATCTTATAATGCATCCAAGGGCTGTATGATGTAAAGCCTGTAGCATGGATGTAACATTAACGTCTCAGTTCCCAAACTGCCGCCAGCTAGTAGCTAGCGGTAGCTAGTAGCACGACATAATGATTACCTATATAGATAGAGATAATGATCTCCTTGGGTCTCTTAATGCATCCATGGGTTTATTTTGATAAGCATTTAAACAATGAGGAACAACGAAAACACAATGTTTAACGTTGGTGAATATATAGCAATACATCAGATGTAATACCTGCCAAACAGCTTGCTGTGGCTAATCGTGGATGTATTGCAGCTAATGGGCTGGCTATTACCAAACTCGAGTAAGCAAGCTCATGAACGCGCAGTGTTGCTACGACAACGCAAACTGTGGAAGCAGAGCGGAAGATCATGTATTTTTTTTTTTTTTAGCTCCATGAGTGCTTCATGCGCCACTGAGCAACTTATTGGAATGAACAGGGCTTCGTCGAACACTGTATCCAGTTCTCCTAATACATCCATGATCAAATGTTCAAATTTTCTTACCGAGGAAATGTTTCTACCATAATCAGGGGTTTGCTGTCAACATCTATTTTCCTGGTTCCTTATTCCTTCATTGTAGTGCAAGAATTGCGGACAAAATACCCAGGACGGCATGTCTGCTAATAAATGTTCTCATATTCATTGTTCTGAGCTCTTGAAGGCGTAGATCTCTTCATCCACAATGGTGTCTTCATCAACTTGCCTATTCTTGTATCTTAATTTAAATGGACCATTAGTGGTGGCCCCTGCATTATGGCTTCCATTACTTTTAGGTCTGATTGTGAGTATTGTGGTTGAGCAATCTAAATCCTTTTTCCTCTTCACTCACTAATCTTCCTACAGAACACAACTGAAACCGTTTCACCTGGGTGTGTTACACATTTACTGTATTGGCAAATTTGGGACTAAAGATGGTGTAATTGTAGCTGTCTGTTGGTGTTTCCCACATAATTGGTCTGTTTGTGGTGGTGGCTGCTGGGGGGCGAGGTTGGGGTGTTATGAAAGTTGTATTTAGATTTTTTTTGCATTCTGATTTGTTTTCCAATGAGGGGTTTGAGGGGAGGAGAGCATGATATTTAGTAGGGGAAACACTGCTGTCGTTTTTTTTGGAATGGAACCGGGCTGGTTAAAGTTAACCAACGTTATGCAGAGTCTGCTGTAAATTTTCCATCTGGCCACTGTCAGCCCAGCAACCTACGGCGGGGATTGCCAATATATTTGCCCAGGTGTGTGTGCAGTGGAGGCTGTGGCAACTACCCCTATCCCCCTTTATCCTCAGTCAGCTGGGAGGTGTGTTTGAGCAGCGAGTTCGCTTTGTTCCACGAGCTCTCTTAGCTTTTTTTAGTCTATTAAATGAGCAAAATAATAAATAAACAAAATAAACTCACAAACTGTAAAAGAAAATATTCTTACACCTATTTGCCTTATTAATAACTAAAAAAAATGTTTCCCCCTATAAATTCAAGTTTCTCTTTTACCTAGTGAAGACTAGATTAATTGCCGTCATCCAAAAAAACACTTCATTCAAACTCAACGGTTCAACAGTAACGTTACCTAAGTGAAAACAGCGTGTAGATCTTTTTTTACACCAGTTTGCTTTATTTGCAATCATTTCTCAAAAGCATATGTCTTACCATTATGCCAGGATATGTTAGTGTCTCTTCTCTGGCCTTTCTCACACAAAGAAGAATAAAATCTGTTTTAGCCTAATGTTACTACTGTGAGTCCGTTCAGCTTTACAGATATCATACACAGCTACTGAACAATTCCAGATACATAACACTTTTTTGCAATGTGCATTTCTCACATCACATTTTCACTCACTATGACCACTACTACGGTGATAAACGTTGTGCCAAAATATGAACAATTGGCTCATTTGCCAACATTAGCTACCGACAGTTACCTCGGAACAATCCAGCAAATAGACGCTACCCTAGAGTTACCGGAAACAGATGATTTAACGTCACCGCTCATTTTACACACAATTTAGCAACAAAACAAAACCCTGAGGGAACATTACTAAATGTTTTCATGTTGGTTTTGAGTGGTATGCACCCCCACCAACCTGGAAAACCTTTTAAACCGTAACGTTAATACAGCGTGTTGGGGAATACAACGTCTCCTGCAACGGAGGGTCAGAGGCAGAGGGACCGCAGGCTTTGATAACGTTAGCTTCTTGTCTCATCTAGGGTCTGATAAAGAGTAAATTCATCAAATTCAGTGTCCACAACGCTATTTTCCAGTAAACTGTAGCTGTCATATTTCACTGGAAATATTAACTGTTAACTGTTAGTGCAGTTTTCGTGTCGCGGCTTTCGTCGCTGTATGCCACTCTGCCTGAGGAGAAACTGCTGTACTCGCGCTGTTGTTTATTTGGTTGCCATGACTTCCCGAGTGATGACGTCCTGTCACTGTTCCAGTTGCTCGCCCTCAAAGTGGAGAGAGAGCGGAAGACTGTTCGCTTGTGTTCAGTAGAGCAGACAGCTCGGTTATTAGGACTTTATGACTTTTCATGAACAGCTGAAGGAGCGGCGGTGCGCCATGCTACATGTATATAGCGGAAACCCTGTACTTGTCTAAATTTTGGTCTAAAAAACAGTACAGGGTTTTTCCTGGGTTTTTAGAGCACTTAGGTGCAAATGATGTCATATGCTCATTTGCATATTAGTGATGTCATCGCACAATTATTTGCATACAATTTAGTGGTTGTTGATTACAGTGAGAGAGACATTACTAAAGCAGAATTTGGAGGAGCAGCATGTCACTAAAATAGAGAGCTAGCTGGTCCACCTTAAAGCCAGCCGACCTTTAGTTTGTGAGCCTGCGTTGAAGTTGTCGCTAGCTCCGTGGCTAACCCATTCACTTTAACAAGCAGCTAGCAAGCAAGACACAGGAACTTGGCTTGGGTCTTGATTGTCCTCAGCAGTTTTATTTCAGACCGCAGCAAAAAAAACTGCCGTGCTTGAGCTTCAGAATGCTCAGGGAAATGTAGCTTGTGTGGACGCTACTGCACTACTTGATTAATAAAAGAGCTAAGCTACTGAAAAGCTATTTGATTCAGAAAACAGCGACGCTATTGAGAAGTGGTTAAACTAGTAACACTACTGGCCAACCATGCTTGCTATACAATTTGAAATTTAGTGATGTGATGCCGTCGCCACAGGTTGCTGATGTAGGATACTTTTTAATTTGCAAAAAGCTGTCATATTGGCAAAAGGCGGTTTAGCCTCATTGGATCAATTTTGGAGAACGGGCAGAGCGGTAAATATCGGGGCACTTTTCGCCACTGTCACTGGACTTTGCTCATACATCTGTTCTTATGGAGAGAAAAAATGTAACTGCTCTGTCGTTTTTTGAAGCTGCCTGTGAAAACCCAGCATAAAGCACAGTGAAACAAATTCTATGTTTTTTCAAAGTGTGCGGCAAAAGGTTTTCCCAGTGTGTTTTGACTGTAGGTGCTGTTATGCATACATAGCTTGTCACCACTGGCCAAAAGGTCTTGGCCACTGTTTTGAATAGTTAAAGTAAGTGTCACCAGGGCAGCTTAGTGACCCATACACACAAGCGTGTCACTCCACTTAGACACTGTTACCCTGCTGAAAGCCCATCACAAGCCCTAGCAGTGCTTTGCATGTGCGTCTCAATGGCTGCCCTGCTTTAAATAGAGACCGTTTCTATGTCTATTTACATTCTAGCCCTTACATTTCACTGCCACAGGAAAAATGTGACCAAACCTGAATCCTGAGATGACGAGGAAAGCCAGCTAGTATTATTGAGTTTTCTTCCTTTTTAACCAGTGTGTTGTCTTCCCTTCAACTTTCTCTCTCTTCAACTCTCCCAACGTTTTTGACCCCTTTTTTTCAGTTTTTTTGCTTTTTCCAACGTTTTAAATTTTTTAATTTTTCTTCTACACATTTTCAGCGCTTATTTCTATGTCCCATATTTTCTGATATAAAACAAAAATTGAAAACGGTCCAATGTGACCCAAAGTCAACACGGGTTAAGCAAGAAAGACCATAGTCACTTGAGCAAAAGAGTGGACTAGCTGTCATGTGACTTTTCACACACACTTGTTCCTCTCTTGGAAGCTTGGAGAGAAAGCATGGGGGGAGGGGTATGATTATTAATGCAATCAAAGGAGTGTATTTTATGTTTTAAAAAAAAAGTCATGCTTTTGGCTTTGGGCTAGCCTGACCTTCCCTTACTTTTTTTCTTTCCTTTTTTTAATTTAACTCATTCATTTATCTGTATGAAAAGCTGGTTGTTCAGCTGTCCCAAGCACAAAACATACCTTTGTTAACGTATGGGACTGCCTTTTTGTCTTTTATACATGGATTTCTTAATTGTTTTCAGATATTTGGCCAATGTTAGTGCTAGGCTGTCTGTTTAGCTTGAGCCCTATTGCTCAGAGTTGTATTACAGACCAGTTTATACTGAATTATGTTGTTGGATATTTGTTTTCCTTTAGCTAGTTCTGCCAATAGCCAATGGCTGCCATTTCTAGTAACAATACACCCTGTCTAGTAAGAGTACAGCGCATCATGGAATGTTTCACTAATCAATCAATTAAACTCCACTGTCAGTCCCATTGATGTTATGTCCCCTATCATCAGACATTACCCACAGCAGCCAGCATTGAGGGGGCACACACATTCAATTGTGCCCAGTTAAAGGTAAAGTTCACAGAAATTTTACATCTAGCTTACAGGAAGGCTTAAAGGGTAACTACTAACTTTTTTTTTTCTTCAACCTGGACCCTATTTTCCTATGTTTTTGTGTTTTAAGGCCCTGACACACCAAGCCGATCGTCAACCGTCGGCCTAGTTTGTGCTGTGTGTCCTGCACTGTCGCCAAGCGTCGGCCTTCGTCACCCTTTTTTCGGCTGATCGGCGGTTGTCATATTCATATTAGAGATGTATCGGTATCGCCTCCGATACTGCCTAAAACGCTGGTATCGGTATCGGGAAGTACTGGAGTTTATGCACCGATCTGATACCGCGTAATTAAGCCCTAAAGAAAATCTACGTTAAAGTAGTTTAGTTTATTTATGTTCTTTTTCCATTATAACTGACTGTCAAACTGGATAATAAAAGAAAGTTGTGGGGCGTTCATTGTTTGTGTTTGTTCATGTTTCACAAAGTTTAACCTGAGCCAGACCGACAACAAAGATAGAATCATATCACATCCACACAGGGATAGTAGTATACACTTGTTAAAACATAATAAAATATATGACACACTGGTATCGGATCAGTACTCGGTATCGGCCGATACCCAAGTTCAGGTATCAGAATCGGTATCGGGAAGCAAAAAATGGTATCGGACCATCTCTAATTCATATGATTGGCTGTTCAGCTTAAAAACGAGAGTGAGGAAACAAACGACTGTGAGAGACACACATGGCTCCCCTTCGTTTTTCATCTCATCTGATCTATCCAATACGTACAACGAGGTATACATAACTACTTGTGTAGGCATATTTATTCCAATAATAACATGTCTTTTAAAAGCATGTTAATAAACTATTATCCTATACCATGATATTTAATATAAAGACTGTAATAGACCTCTCTCTCTGCGCCCTCTGCACCGCTAAACAATTAGCCCCCAGTAAGCACCTCTAAATTAGGCAAATGTAAGAACTTTATGTTTAATTCACACGTCACATCAAAGGAAAGCACATTGCTATCGCCGGATGAGTGACAATTTTGTTTGGCTAATTTTCTGTAACAGAAAATTAGCAAGCCAACGTTAGCTAACGAGCCAGCAGCGGGCTGTTCGGTGCCTCTGCTCCCACTGTAGGGAGACTTGTTTGCCGAGAGAACGGATGGCAACCGGTGACACCCGGGAGAGGGACAGTCCGGTTAGCCATCTCCCAGTGTCCGCTGTCTACCTGGCGGGGAGTGAAGTAGAGGAACTGTAGGTTCTGTTCAGTTCTGTTGTTTGGGTTGTTTTGGGTATTATAGAAACATTATCTGGTTTCCCTTGTTGAATGATGAAAAGATTACAGCTGCCTGCTGCTATGGAGAGTTTTTTCCTCTCACGCAGGCACAGAACGTACGTGGTACGTGGCCATCGGCTGTAGTCTTTGCGGTGTGTTCCTGGAAATTTTTTGGCCAAGACAAAGGCGACCGGGGCCGATGAGAGGCAACGCCACAGTCAGCCGCCGTTGCCACTAGGCAGGACCTTAAGTGACTGATAGGAACAACAGTCTTTGAAATTGGTGAGCTGATAAGCAGGATTGTTAATGAGCTTTTTTAAATATTACCTTTTATAAAGCCCAATCCATTTCTATTAGAAAGGGACTCATTGTTGTGAGCAAGTTAACTTGAGAGTGGCAGCAGCTTTAATTATCAAATGTCAGTTTGGCAGGAGCTGCATGGGGTAAAAAAAACCATGGTCAGTTTGCCTCTAAATACAGGTTCGATACCCTGTATAGTTTCAGGTAGAGTTTAAAAAGCAATTAAAATACACTGATCTGCATTGGTGGTGTACATACAACAAAGCACTTATTTGGCAAAAAGATATGAGGAAGGTAACAGGAGCTGAGCAATATGGACCAAAAATCATGTCTCTGTATTTTTTGGCTGAATGGAAAATTATCTAAAATAAATGGCCTATATTAAATCAAAAGGCCTTTTCTGAGAAAGCTCCTTCAGTTACACAATAACAGACTGATTTAAAAGAGAGAGAGAGGCTCATAGATAAGAGAGAGGGAGCATGCGATGGACTGAAGTGTATGATTACAAAAACTTTTTTGATCATGAAGCCAATTCATACTGTACAATTCTGTGGTTTATCAGTAAAGTGTATGAACACTGCACACTGGATTATCTACTCACAGAGTGACAGCTGACTCATGAATGGGTCCAGCGTGGATTGGATGCACATCGGCAGGTCACCGGCGTTCTATACATCTTGTGTATAAAATGTCTGTATTGTCACTGTGTTGCTTTTTTATGAACTATGATTATCTGGTCATGGGTCACATCTCTCGCCAGCATCCAGGTGCGGTCCTACTCACTCTTACTCATAGAACTGAAGATAACGTGTTCAGTAACTACTGTTCTTCGGTGTTTTTAGTCATGCTTATTGCCGGGTTTTTTCGAAACATTGGTGCAATTACAAGTTTTCCTCTCCTGCATACCAAAATATACAGCTGTTAACAATGAACAAAAAAACAATTACAGGGCTCAACGCTAACTTTTTAAAGTGGTTGCCGGCTTGGCAACCAGGCATCAGCTTTTGGTTGCCGAAACTTAAAACGCCTATATTTGGAGCAATTCATTTCTCATGTAACTATACCACACATTTTAATAATGAAACAATGAGATAATGGCTTGCAATATAATTTCCCATCCCTCTCAAATAGGGGTGCAACGGATCACAAAAAGCACGGATCGGATCACCGTTTTAAGTCACGGATCGGATCAATTTTTGGATCAGCACAAAAAAGGGGGAAATTTAAATGATTACTAAAAATGTAATAACTTAACAATTACTACTTTCACCAGTAAATTGCTGCCAAAAGAAAAAAAAACTGATGAGAAAAGGGTATTTTACAATAACTTTGAATGCACCACGAGGTTTACCAGTTTACCAGTAAACGCAACATTTTGTCCCGTCTATTGTTTTTCAGACAACAGCAGTGACCAAGTGCTAGTTTGTCTTTTAGCTCATAGCTTTAGCGGCAGACAGTTGGAATCCTCTACAGTGAAATACAGTCACACTTTTACACCGTTTAACATGCGTCGTTAACGTGAACAGAAAATTGCGTTGCTGTGCGTGTGGAAAGCGGTCGCACAACAGCTGAAATGTGTTGCGCACAAACGTAGTGTTTAAAATTTACGCCAACAACCAACAAAAAATATTGACTTCTTTTTTAAATAAATGTTCCAGTTTTGTAAGTTTTGATTTGTTTGTTGTTGCATATTAAAAAAAACCCCACAAATATTGAAAAGGCGGTTGCCAAAGGGGGCAACCAGAGACCACGAAACAGTTGCCAATTGACTCAAGGGCAACCGTTACTGTCGAGCCCTGAATTAACACTGTATGCAAATGTGGTTCATGTTGCAGGAGAGCGTGTGAGTGAGTGGGGGCGGGGTTGCCTGGAGAATGTGAGAGGAGAAATGCAAGCAGACACGGCTTTACAGAAGCTATATTGATATAAACGGTATTGTCCTGTATCTTGTTTGAAAATATATTGATATACCTTAAAAAACAATATACCGCCGAGCCCTACCCGACGTGGTGTTTTACTTGCCCTGGGCCACCAGGTAACCCTTATTGTTTAACCCTGACGTATACCGTTCATACTTACAGCGGGGAAAATAAGTATTGAACGCGTCAACATTTTTCTCAGTAAATATATTTCTGATGGGGCTATCGGCATGACATTTTCACCAGATATCAGTAACAACCCATACTCTAATCCACACATACAAAGATATCAAAACAAATAAGTCCATACATTAAGTTGTGTGTAATAAAGTGAAATGACACAGGGAAATTTATTTATTTAATTTATTTAATACTTAGTAGAAAAGCCTTTTGTTGGTAATGACCGCTTCAAGACGCCTCCTCTATGAAGAAACTAGTCGCACACATTGCTCAGCTGTGATTTTTGCCCATTCTTCCACGCAAACTGTCTTCAAATCTTGAAGGTTCGGGGGCATCTTCTATGAACCTCTTCTTTCCAGAGGTTTTCATTTGGATTCAAGTCGGTGATTGACTGGGCCATTCTAACGGCTTGATTTTCTTTCTCTGAAACCAATTGAGTTTCCTTGGCTGTGTGTTTGGGATCATTGTCTTGCTGAAATGTCCACCCTCGTTTCATCTCCAGCATCCTGGTGGATGGCAGCAGATTCTTATCAAGAATGTCACGGTACATTTCTCCATTCATCCTTCCTTCAATTATATGAAGTCTGCCAGTGCCAGATGCTAAACAACAGCCCCACACCATGATGCTTCCACCTCCAAACTTCACTGTTGGTATGGTGTTTTTAGAGTGATGTGCAGTGCCATTTCTCCTCCAAACAAGGTGTATGCTATGATAGCCAAAGAGTTCAATTTTCGTCTCATTTGACCAGATTATATTCTCCCAGTATGTCATTGGCTTGTCCAGATGTTGTGCAGCAAACTTTAAGCGAGCTTCCACATAACTTTTCTTGAGCAGTGTTGTCTTGCGTGGTGGCCGTGCATAGAGGCCATGGCGGTTGAGTGCATTGCAAATTGTTTTCTTTGAAACAACTGTACCTGCTTCTTCCAGGACTTTCTGAAGATCTCCGCGAGTGGTCCTTGGTTCTTCGACAACTCTTAAAAGTATTCTATGGACTCCTCTGTCAGAAATCTTGCGAGGAGCACCTTGTCGTGGCCGGTTAATGGTGAAATTATGTTCTTTCCACTTCCGGATAATGGCCCCAACAGTGCTCACTGGAACTTTCAGAAGTTTAGATATTTGTCTGTAACCAATGCCATCCGTATGTTTTTCTACAATAAGCTTGCGAAGGTCTTGGGACAGCTATTTGCTTTTACCCATCATGAAATGCTTCTTGAGTGACACCTTGGTAATGAGAATTTTTTTTTGTAGGCCATCAATTAGGACTAATCCAACTGATATTAATTTGCACTAATAGGGACAGAATTGCTTCCTAAATACTGACCGATTTCAGCTGGTTTATTGGCTTCCGATGCCTTTTTACACCCCTTTTTCTTCATGTGTTCAATATTTATTCCCATTATCATTCAACTTTATTACACATAACTTTTGTCAAGGACATACATGTTTTGATTTTTGACATCTGGTGAAAATTTCATTCCAATAGCCCCATGGGAAATATATTTACTGGGAAAAATTTTGACACATTCAATACTTATTTTCCCCGCTGTACATTACAGTTATTAGTTTATTTTAGTTTATTAGGTTGTAGGTGTGTCACCAACACACTTACAACCTTGAGCCTAATAAACATTCCATAAAGAGGGAAAAAGGAGGAGTTAGCATTGCATTGATCAGCATACTTTCAATTACAGAAGCAAAGTAGCTTTGCATTGTGTAATTGACAGTACATAGTTTTTCTTAAGCTTTTAGTCTTGTGTGACTGTTGTTCAGGAAATGCAAGGGTTTCACCATACTCTTATTGCCCTGGCTCCAAGTCAGCTGATGTGGAAAGGTTTTTGTCTCACGCATACAGCTCCAATGTATCCTATGAAAAGCTTTTTTTCTAAAGCCAGCCCTTCACTCCTCCTGATCGATGACTGAAATGATATCACATCAAATGAAAGCATATAAAATAGGGCAGGGACGGTATGCTTTTGTCCCAATTTGAGTCTTTCACGATACATGGATGCCGATTTGTATTGCAAATTTCATTTATTGTGATTCTAGAAGTATTGCGATTCAATAGTATTGAGTATTGCCATTTCCTTTTGTAAAGTACATAACATGGAGTTTTTGCATTTTCTGCTTTCGCTCTGTTTTCCTGGAAACTGATATGATGTAGTCGTATAAACAGAAAAATATTTAGGTCAATCATTGGGGGAAAAAAAAAGATTGATTCTAGGGACAACAATCAATTTCGTGACACACAAAAATCACGATGCATACGGTTTTCGATTTTTCTTCCCACCCCTAAATCAAATGTATGTCAGCTATTTTGTTAATGCATGTGTAATTCTTCTGGCCCATGTTTGTCCTGTATGGATGATTCATTGGCCAAATGTTGACTTGCTACGAATAGCTGAATAATGAAGCCATCTTTCTGGTACAATTCCACTCAGTTTACATCAGAATGGAAGGTACCACATTCCCCCCAAAACTATTCAGGGAAAAGGTAAAGGCAGCCTCGTCAAGTTAGAAACTAGCTGAAATGTACTTTTTCATTTTTCTGTCGAAAGAATTGTGAACCCAATTCAGTGGAACATCATGATCAGAACAGTGTCAGCTTATGCATACTCATTTGTAGCCCCGGGATTTTGCTCCACTTTCAATTGAGCAAAATGGGTTATGGGGCCCAAGGCTATTCATTTTCAGTTCAGCCATTCTTCTTAAGACCCATAAGGATTTGAAATCCACCTGCTCTTCAGACAGTGCTTAAAGGAATAATCCACAGTTTGTCAACCATTGCTCAAGGCCTGCTGTATATCATTAGGAGGAGTGGCCATTACACGGCACAGTGCTAATCAGCACACTTTGCATTGTCAGGGCAGTCTCTCAGGCCCTGTTCAGACCTGGCATTAACATGTATCTTTGGTGATTCAATCACAAGTGCACAGCTTTATATGTCAGTTCATACCGGCGTCTTGAGTGACCACTTGTGATCGTATCTCACTTCCCAGCTCTAAATGCAAATAAACACAATTCTACCCAATACAGGAAGAGTAAAGATTCCCTTCCTTCTCCACACCGCTGTAGTTGCCTCCTGCTTTGTGGAAAAACACCAAGCCGTAGAAAGTGTGTTGGAGAGAATGACAACGTGAGTAAGATTGAATAGGGCTTTTAAGAAATGTCCAGGAGCAATTGCCTTCTGTCTTCTCTTACTGCATCATCAACCCCCTTGTTCATGCTTTCTTTGTGACCTGGTTGTGTTTCAGCTACATTTACCATGCATCACTTCCCCACAGCACTTAGACCCTCACCCAACAACCAGACAAAAAAGGCGCATGCACTTAAAGTATCATTTTGCCTCTGTTTTGCAGCAGTAAAAACTGTCAAAATTGAATATCTTTACACATGGAAAATTAAAACTGACATAAGTTATATTTCTATCAAGGATTATACTATCTCAGGTTGCGATCAGAGTCATATGAAGTAACTGCCAATACCAACATGATCTGATTGTTGTACTTTTCTACATCAGCCAACTTAAAAGTGCAGGGTTACAGTAAATTAGTGAATCAAGGTGATGTGGCAGTAAGGTTTTGGGCAGAATTTGAACAGAATTTGAACATCATCTCTCCATCCCCAGCCTGAAGTTTTAAACTTCAAGAGCACAAATGTAGAGGTGTGGTCCACCTAAGGAATGGATCGCATCAATAAGCCAACAGGATTCATCACAAATGGATCGGAGTAGCTTACTGATGTAAATCTGCTAGTTGTTATATTTGACATTACTTTGAGTGATCATAATGTTGCTAGTTTGGTAGTTAGAGCTAGTCAATGGTTAGGATTCACTACTGTTTAGACTAGAGGGGCTGAGCACTATATGAGATTTTCCTAACTTAAGTGAGAGGACACAGGGCTTTTAAATATTGCAGTGTGTTTTCTTCCACTGGATGGATGGATGGATCGTTTGTTGGTTGATTGGTTGGTTAGATGGATTGAGAGAAGAAGAAATGAGATGGCTTCTCTCCAGACAGAGTGCTTTTTATAAAAGCCATTCCACTTGCATCAAGACCTGAAAGTGCAGTCCCATTGTAAGCCAGGAATAGGATTTTAGAGCCATCTGCCACTTTACTATTCTGGCTTTGACCTAGGTACAATGTGTGTGACCATTTAGATATAAATTGACATTTGAAAACGGCACATAAAACAGCTTTTCGTAGCTTGTTTAAGCCAGAATGAGATCCAGTAGCTGTGTTTGCTCTTGGGGTTTCTGATGTGCGTATTCGCATCAGGAATGCTCAAGGATAAGATTTTGTTACTTTCAGATTTGTATTTGTTTCACAGACATATTGTGCCATATGTATTTGTAAATTATAGAGTATGGTCTAGACCTACTCTATCTGTCAAGTGTCCTGAGATAGTTTGAGGTTTATCTCTAAATGAAACCAAGCACATATACAGTACGGTGTTGCAGAACAGATCACTGTCAATAAGGGTTCCTGCCAGGCCCAAGCATCTGGGAATTAAAAAAAGAAGTATTTTTAAGATGTATTTTACACGAAAATGTGTTGTACAAGTAGCAAACTCCTTTTAAAGTGCTCATATCATGCTTTTTGGCTTTTTCCCTTTCCTTTATTGTATTGTATTGTATATCTTTTTTGTGTATGTTGTAGGTTTACAAAGTGAAAAGCCCAAAGTCCACCCCAAAGGGACTTACCATCTCTAACAGAAAACACTGTTCACAAACTGCTTTTCTGACTGGCTAGTAGTCCTTACCTAGGTACTGCGCATGTGCGACTCCCAACAAAGATGGAATAGAAGTGAGATGTCTCACTCTGTAGCTAAAACAGAGAGCTCAACACACAGGGTCAAAAGAGGAGCTGCAGCAATGTGCAGTACAACAAAAATATGGTGTTTTTTGAAAATTAAACTATGTAAACTTATTCTGATATAACCTCTAAATACAATTTATGAACCTGAAAATGAGCATAATATGAGCACTTTAAGGACGAGCTGCAAAGATGAATCGATTAGTTGTCAACTATTAAATTAATGGCAAACTATTTTGATAATCGGTTTGAGTCATTTTTCATCAATAAAAAAGAAGGAAATTCTCTGATTCCAGTTTCTTAAATGTGAATATTTTCTAGTATCTTCACTCCTCTTGACAGTAAACGGAATATATTTCAGTTGTGGACAAAACAAGACATTTGTGGAGGAGAAGTATGAAGTTAGCAGTAACGTTGTAGCTGTGATCATATCAGTGCAGTGTGTATACAGTTCAGGCTATTTGTCAGTGAACAAATGCTACAACTCTTCAAGACTCAAGCCATTTTCCCATGTCTTGCTTGCCACCTGCTGATTAAAGTGAAGGGTGTTAGCTCCGAAGTTAACTTTGGCTCTCTTAAGGTGGACTGACCATTAAGGTGGACCACCCGCTCCTCCGAGTTTTGCTCAGCAAATTAATAGTGGTTACTGTTACATACCTATTGGTTCCCTCTTTCATTCAGTAATGGACTTACAGTCACTCAACAAAGTGACTTGTCTCATGGCATTTTCCCCTCAGT
Source organism: Sander lucioperca (assembly GCF_008315115.2). Classification (NCBI taxonomy): domain Eukaryota; kingdom Metazoa; phylum Chordata; class Actinopteri; order Perciformes; family Percidae; genus Sander; species Sander lucioperca. The sequence goes on from NC_050184.1 coordinate 11,711,338, forward strand.
ATACTCATTGGCTTCTTCCTGACTTCTTGCATTTAGTCAGTCTTGAATATTTGTTTACCAGCATGGACTATGCATAATCTATGTCAGACTGACCTAATTTTGTGTGAAGTGCCAGCCTATCCTCTGGTGTTGCAGCACCACACACAGCACCTCCTGCTGATCCTCCATCCTTCTCTGATTTCATCCCTACATTTGTCTGTTAGCATAAGCCGACTGTCAGGATGTCCTGTGTAACCTGTTATTGTAACGCAGCTGATTGCATAGCCTGGTTCAAAGCATGGATGGACACTGACAAGTGCAATGGTAGTAGCAGAAACCACAGAGCAAGTGTATTTGTAAAGTGTGTGTGTGTGTGTGTGTGCTGTCGCCACATCCGCTGAATGTTTTGACAAAGGGAAGAGAGAGACAAGCACAGCTAGGGAAACACCCTCAACAAGGAAACGCCTGCTCAGAGAGGCTCGTATTAAGGTGTAGGCAGCCTGCTGACACAGATGAGCAGTAGCCGAGGCACTGCCCCAGCCACTGAAAGAAACCAGTCCCATCCATACCCTGCTGTAACACATACTGAACACACATACAGCAAATCAACCACAACCTAAATTGAACTCTAACGTACTAGAATATAAGATCCCACAGAGAAGCTAGTTAGCAGGAACAATCAGACCGGGGAGACGGGATGCAGCCCTCATGAAGGCAAGGGGTGGGGCAGCTGGTATCCAAGCAGGAGGGCATAAATTATTAAGCCCACCATCTCCATCCCACCTTTGGAACACTACCTGGCTGTGCATCTGCCCTTACAACTGGGCAATATGTAAAGAAACATAAACACGCACTTAAGGACAACCTTATCTTAAAACCGAAGCGGCTCAGTCAAAGTGAATCTGTTCAAACTCCTTATTACAATTTGTTTGTTTTGTGAGCTCACAAACTCTTATCGGTTTTAGACTTTTAACCTAACTCAACTGTAGAGCGTTTCTATGGTTACGTTGACGCCCTCACTCTGAAACTTTTTCTGGATTAGGGTTTTCCTAATAAATATTTAAATAAAATAAGTTCAAGACAACCCAGGTTACCATTTTGCTTAATTTCTTGAATGGCTCAAATGTATGTTCTAGTCGATTTTGTGTTTTGAACAATTGTGAATTGGGTTAAACTCTGTCTTGTTTTCCTAGCTTTTAGCAAGACTTGTTTGCCGTGTCATTCATGTCTATATAATCAGCGTGTTTATGATTGAATTGTTTACAGGGAAAACACAATTGGTAACAAGAGCACAAAGTGCCAGATTGATGCATTTAACTTTAAAATGCCTCTGGACCCATCTAGAGGGTCTGAGTAGGGCTGCAACTAACGGTTATTTTCATTGTTGATTTTCATGATTAATCATTTTAGTTGTTTGGTCTACAAAATCTCAGAAAATGTTAAATGTCGATCAGTGTTTCCCAAAGCCCAAGATCACGTCCTCAAATGGCTTGTTTTGTTCACAACTCAAAAGAGAATTGTTTTCTTTTTTCCTAAAAAATGACAAACCAATTATCAAAATAGTTATAGGCAATTAATCGAGTAATCTTTGCAGCTCTAGGTCCGAGGTCCCCCCACCATAGAGCTCAACAGTGTGGTTCCAGAAGTAAAAATCCCATTGACTGACCACGAGCTGCATGGTTGTGAAATGGAAGTTTCTGCTCCTGTAGAAGCCAGAAGTCCGTATGAAATCAACCTTGTTTTAAGAAAAACATGTTTTGGCTGCGATCTTATGGAGAAAAAACTACAGTACCCACAATCCTAAGTGTAACAGCAGCGTCTCTGATTGGTCCAACTCAGTGTTACCATAGAAACGTTTACCGTAACTGCAAAACTGCGAACTGCTAGAGCGAGTTTATACCATTGAAGTCTGTGATAGTTTCTGTACACGGTCTTGTACCTTTCCCTTTTCGCCGTTTTCAAAATGTTTTTTTTTGCGCCGAATCAAATGTTTTATGCTCACGATTCATCTCGTAGCTGGTTGGCTTGGTTCCAGCCTTAAAACTTTGTATATAAGCAATTTTTGAAACGTCAATGAAACAATTGAATGGGGAAAAACACTTCCGGAACCAGAGCTGTTAAAAAAGTGGGCTGTCACTGTTGAGCTCTATAGTCTCTCAAATCCTGTGGGAAACACTGGAATGTCAACATTTTTCAGCGTCAAGATTAGCGTGTCAGCAAATGTCGCTCAAATTTTTATTATCAAGGTGATTTTACATGTTTACTGTTGGTAGATGTGCACTATGGTATTGTTCCCTGTTTGCTTAAAGTGCTGGACACATGCTTCAATGTGGTTACATCTATTTAATAATAACTTAATTGTAGAAAAATGTTGGACTTTACAGAAGATTTAGCCTGCTTGCTCTGGACTACAAAACGAGACAAAGTAATCAGGACTAGTATTTCAGTATATATGGTATGACAAAATCTCTGAGTGTGGGTCTAACCTAAACCTTGTGCTCCTTGTGACTCCAATGTACAGTTCTTTGTACTGTATATGCTTATTTGTATAGAGTATTTGGCTGAAAACCAGATGAGAAAAGCTATATTTTGGAATGGCCAAGTAAGTGTAGGTCTCCTCTGTTCAGTCTTTAATGCTGGGAAGCTTACCGAGCCTTGCTCCCCTTCACCAAGGGGTTAATTAGCAGCTCTCCTCCCAATTGTCCTCTGCTTGTTCACTCTCATTAGTTTAATCTGGCTCTGTCCTCTAGCTTGCCTCTCTTGCCTCTATCCTCTTGTGCACCAGAACATCTCACTGCCTACCCCACTCTTTATGTCATCAGGGTGGAGCCTTTCGTCTACCCCAAAAGTAGACTCTAGTTGTAAACCCCACTAGACCATCCTGTGGTTTTATATCCCTTTACACCTGCTCCCCTGTGGGTTTTTCTATCCATAATTTATTTTGTCAAGTAGTAGAAGTATTTTATTTTTTTAAATATTCAAATATTGGAGATTACAAGTGTCCTCAATTATCAGATGTCCACAGTATGTGTTGATGCTATTACAGACATAATGTCTAAGTCTTGTCCTTTTTCCACTTTTTCCAACACTACACATTTATGGTTTCAGAACTATTAACATCTTTTTGTAAATCATATTTTTAAATAGATTTAAGTTTAAGTTACTATTTAACAGTGTTAAACATTATGTATCAATCCTTTCTGTGAAATTGTGTTGTAGAGAAGTTGCAATTCTTTTTCTCTTCCTGTGCCGTGTGTAAAGAAACACCTACAGAAATGTTCTCTGATTTAGAAGCTTATTTAGCTCAGTAAAAAGTCTGTATGATGTGAAAATGAATGGTGCATGCCTGATCATTGTCGTATGGGAAGGAGAAATACCGATGAAGTGTGTTAGTGTGTGTGTGGAGTCAAATTACACTTCCTCTCTCCTTGTCTCTGTGTTGTGCTCGAGATGTCGGAGCTGATAGGAGTGGCTGGAAAATGTGAAGTCTGCTCCCCTCCTCTTTCTCCTCCTCCTCCCCCACCACCTCTCTAAAAATAACTAGCAGAAAGAGAAGGCTGCAAAGTCGAGGCTCTATCTGTTTGGCTGCCAGTGGTTTCAACTCTCTCTTTTGCCACCAAATATGTGCCAGCCTGTTAACCATTATGCCATTGTTTTCACCTACAAACACCATGCCACGGCTTCCTTTTTTAACATCCTTTAGTGCACTCTGTTATTGGTATTGCCTATGTGATATATCTACTAGTGACTAATGAGCACCTGACCAAATACCTAGTAAATATGATGTGACTAAATGTTTCCAGAAGAATTGACCAGGATTGCCTGAACACACTATTAGCCCACAAAGGACTGCAAAGGGTATACTGATTGTGTTCTCTGCCGCATTGTCATTTGAAGCTAGGACAGCCGGTGATTGCTTGCAGACTGAATGGATGCTGTTTACATGTTGTAGCAGCCACAAGACTTGTGTGACCAGTCAGCAACGTGTAGCACTGCAGACTCCACCCCCATAGTTCTCGGCCATGGGAAAACACTACATCAGGAGCAATTACGTTTATAGGAGCAGGATCTGTGACCCTTTGCAAAACTTGGAATCAGACAAGAATACAGAACATTGAAACAAACGTAATGCTTTAGAGGTTATTTTAGCTGTGACGCATGTAATAATTTGGCGCGAATGAAGAATTGTCAACAGTAGGAGTGTGTAGAGTTATTTATACATTGCAGTGTATATGAATCACCCTAACCTAGACTTCATCAACAGTGAAACATATCCTTAGCCCAATACAACTTATACAAATGTTCAGGTGTTCGTTTGGTATGTGTTCAGGTTCCAAAATCTGTTGACTGACATTACCTCTTACACCAAGGGCTATTACAGAGAAGACAATAATTAGCCCGTGATATTACCATGAGAAGTTTTTATGACCAAGATTAGGGGTTAAGGCGCCTTGCTTAGATGCAGACCCATTTAGCAGCGCCGGCCAATCAGGTGACAGGTAGCTACTGGGATGTCAGGCGCTTGAAGGATAAGGTGTTCATTCAGAAGGTCTCAACACTCCTATAGGACCTGTATCGAAACCCAGAGAAACAGGGAGGTAAGGTGTGTTTGCAGTGCAAATGGTACTGTAGTTGGCTTGTATTTGACAGATGAACAGTTATGTTACTTAGTGTTTCCTATATTATAAAGATTTACTTTTATAAAAGTGTTAGGATAGTTGGTCTTTGAAATGAGATAGGAAATATAAATAAGAGGAGAGAGCATCAATGGAAAAGAGTTCCTTAATTTACTTCACTGTATGCAGTCACTGAAATTATAAATAATTCTAGAGTTTACTGTTTCAATGGACATCTGTTGTGGTCTGCTGACTTGCTGTAGCTTAAAGACACCTAAAGCAGTAACAATTGTGCCACTTACACTATATTCCATCAGTGTCCAACATGCCTATAAGCCTGGAAGCCAGTTAATAATTGTAACAATATTATTTTTCTTTTTAGTAGAATTTGTCTTTCTATGGAAAATGAAAGTGTCAGTGCTAAGAGCGTCAACCAGAGGATTGGGGTCAGCGGGATAGCCACTGCTTTTAGGATCATCAGCAGGTTTTGTCTTAACCGGATTTGGCTGGAGAAGCTGAATCAACTGTGTCCCAGGATTACAGGAATGACATTGGAGAAGAGTCCAGAGGCCAGAGCATCGGCAGCTTTGTCAATCCCTGCCCATCACCTGAGCACCTTGGGGTTCCAGTAGTGCAACGAAACCCAAGCTGGTCTCTTGGTCGGCCTCTCTGCTTTCTTGATATCTGGACTCTTAATCCTTGCTTCTTTTGACTGACAGGCAGGGGTACGTTTTGCTCCCTTATGGCCGAGTGGATATTTAAAAAAAAAATATATATATTTTTGGCTTGGCTGTTAAAGAATGGCTATCAGCTGCTCAGTGTGGCCAAATCGTTGCCTGACGGGATTGCTATTTTTTGTGAGGGGAGAGAGAACAAATTAAACATCATCCTCAAAATTGTTATCTTTAGCCCAAAGTAGCTGCTGAGTGCTTGTTGCTAGGTAACAGTTTCAAGGAAGGAAAAGTCTTGAGCTGTCTAGAAAGTATTGGGTTGTTGTGATTCCCTGCGACTTTGTCTGGACCTTACAGATTGGATTTAAGAGACACTGTGATCTTCGGCTGCATTTTGTTGATGTAACCATGTCCATAAATTTATCACAAAAGATGAAGCACATAGGCCTAATGTTTTTGCATGTAAAAAAAAGTCAACAGTACAAGTTACTTAACTGTACATTTTGTGTATTACCAACAACATGAGATGAGTAGTATGTGGTGTATGCATGTTGAACCTTACATTTCTTGTCTCCTCCAGATCAGCAAGAGTCTAGGCGGCGGAGCGAAGCACACCATTAGCAGAGGAAAATGAGTGAACTGGATCAGCTACGCCAGGAGGCTGAGCAGCTCAAGAACCAGATCAGAGTAAGTCAATTTCTATTTTTTTTTTTTGTTCTGTTAGTTTACGAATCCAGATTGATATTTTGTCAATTAAGTTCTGTGCTTTTAGATATATTTCACACTGGTGTTGATGAAAGCAGATTTTTCACTGAGAAGACGCTTCCTATTTTTAATTTTATAAGCATCCCTTTGTTGACACTATAAAGACATAGCACAAATAAAGCCATTTCAGCCATTCAGAGTTAGACGGCTAACTGTCTTGGTTAAGTGTTTGGAGATTTCACAGGTTATATAGCCAATGACAGTATGTTAATACATGACAGTATGTTGATTAAGGGTGCGATGAGACTCGGCACACGAGACGATACACAATATTGGGTTTACGAGAACGAGACAAGATTTTAACACTATTTTAAAGGAAACTTCAATCTCTGAATGATGAAAAAGGAGCACTGTGAAAGGTTTCACCACAAACTCAAATGACTGGCTTCTCTCCTGTATAACTAACCTCTACAGACCTAATAACTGCAGCGTGAGCTTCTAACTTCTAATTAAAAATACTTTTGTTTCCTCAATTTAAAAATGTAAAATAAAAACAGTAAAAATAAATAAAAAGGTTGTTTTAGTCTTTTTAAGTGCAAACCATAATCAAAGTAGTATTCTCTCAATCAAAGTGCAAACAGAGACTGAGAAAAATTCTTATACTAAAATGATCATTTCCTGACACGCTTTCCATCATTCACTGCTCAGCCTAAGATATGGTCATGTTCTTTTTCAGGAATATGAGCACGTCCACGTTTTCTGGCAGTAGTTGAGACCTTTGGGCACTGACTATGTCTACTGCAGTTGAATAACCATCACTCTGTGGCGACCGATGCTCTTTTCTCCTCCTCTGCATTTCGTACATTGCAGCAGTAAACAAGAAAGTAGATACTCTAGTATTGATTTTATTACCATTTTAAGGCGAACAGAGAGAAGAGAACATTTCTCTTTGTTTAATATCATTAAAAGTAAAGTTCGGCTTTGCTATCGGCTCCCCGACTCATTTTTTAAAAAGAGAAAAAAAACCGCGCGTCTCGAGCAAGCACGAGAGAGAGAGCAGCGGTACCCTTTAATTTTCTAACGCAGGGTTTTATAGGCAGCATTTTTCCAACTGCAAATCCGCTACCGCTCTGCAAAAGTTAAATCAGAGTCAACTTTGGAGAACGGGCGGGGCGATTTTCTATGCTAATTTCGAAGTCAAAGCCAGACTCTGTCATGCTGGCTGCTGCTCTGCATTTGTGTACTGATATCGTGAGACAACTTTTCACCTCAACGAGAAATATCGTCACGTTTCAAAATCGCGACACACCTCTAATGTTAATACATGTTATTGTCATTGGCTCAAATGAACAAATTCACTGAAGCCATTGCCTACAATGCTGTAAACGAGCCACCAAAGACTGAAGTGGGATGACAATATTTCATCATGAGCCACTGTACTACATTTCACAGATGCTTTCTGCGACATTAAGCTGTCTGCTAAAGCCGGTACAGGGTTCCCATTAGCATCATTAAAGTGATATGCAACAATCTTATTTAATTCTATTTATATCGATCTTTATTGTTATGATGCAGAGTTTAAATGCTGCCATTTTTGTCACTTGTATTACTCTATAGTTGCATAATGACATTTATTTATTTTTGATGATTACTATTATTGCCACAATGCAGTTACCCTGAGATAACACAATTATATATTTATTATTTCATTTTGACAAAGCACATTGGTTTAGTAGTGAATGAGCTCCAGAGCCCACTGGCTTTTGAACTACAACATAATCACTTTGTGACAGAGACAAGTTATACATGAAATATGTTTTATTACCAGTACCAAAACCATACTTTTTCAGTACACTTTGTGTACACTCTCAACACAATATGGTTTATTGGTTGGTACTCAAAGTATTAAGGTTTGCGACACAGATCCTGTTAATTCACTGATGTTTGTGGGCCAAAACAGCATTTGACTGGGTTGTTGTGTTTCAGGATGCCAGGAAAGCGTGTGCGGATGCTACCCTGTCTCAGGTAAGAAATGTTTTTTACCATGATCTTCACTCACCATTATTTACTATTTAACTTTGATCTTTGGATGTGGGTGGTGTTTATACTGAGTGCACGATTTGAAGTCTGCATTCTTATGTTTTTGTCAGTCATATCTTTAATCGTGCCTTTTAAATCTCTATTAAAAGAAATGCCACCTCACTATACCGCACTACTTGAGTGCAAATAGCAGAAACATATAGCGGTCTAAAAGTGACTTTTTCTCCCATTTTAATCTCATCTAGATCACAGCTAACATCGACCCCGTTGGCCGAATTCAGATGCGCACTAGACGGACACTGAGGGGACATCTGGCTAAAATCTATGCCATGCACTGGGGCACTGACTCGAGGTAATCTCATTCAACTCCATTGCGTCCATTAACTAAATATTTCATTCCATCAGCCCAGCCCCCTCACCTAAATACAGGAAATGGATATAAAAGCAAGCTTGACTGTCTTTGTGCTAGTTACTTCTCCTGAGGGTCCTCGTCATATCAAATGACATTCCACATGGCTCACTCTTCCATCCAAAAACAGGTCTTTTTCTTTACATTTGTCCAAAGTGATCTATCAAATTAACATATACTCAGTGTTCTAACAATTCAACAGTAGGATATTAGACATTAGACAATACACACAATAGATAATGCATTTTGTTGAATGCACATTGGGCATGCATAAGTCATTTATCTTTGAGTATGTCCACAGTGCTGTGTGTTATGTGTGCTGTGTTTGTGTGCATTGGGGACGGGGTATGTGGGTAGGGAAAATACTCAAAATGGAGTCAGCCTATGTTAGGCTAGATAGCCAAGGCAGATGAAGCAACCCTGCTCTCTTCGCATAAAAAGCATTTTCCCTAGAGTTGCACACACCTCTCAACCACCAACAAGTTAATCACTGTGGTGCTGGTGTGCCTCAGTCCACAGAGAGACCGTTGCAAACTGCTGTCATCTCATCATCCTTCCAGTCATATAACTAAGAAAACGTCTACCACTGTGTTTACCCACTGTTACTGTTTTGTTTGTTTCATCTGTTAATGTTTCACCTCCCAGATGATTTGGGGTATTTATTAGACTACCTGCTGAGATTCAGCCACCCAGAAAGAAGGTTGCATGAAGATGTTTTGACCCATAGTCTAGGCTAAGTCTGCTATTTTTAGCACCATGGAGACACTGTTGGATTCAGTCGGTGGTGAGTTTACACTTTGAGAAGGAAAACCATTAGTTAGTTCCACTTCCCTTCGTTAACCAATAATATATTGAGTTAAATGTACTCTCAGTATTGGTATCAGTAATGATCCAGAAACTACTCAAATCTTGTAAAATGCCCGTAGTTGTAGTATTATAATTAAACCAAAAATAAAAAAGTGTAGCCCAAATTTTATGTTACTGCTGATTATCTTGTTGGTGTAATAACCCCTTTGCAAAGAACTGTTATGTCAACACCTTACTAATATGACATGCGACAGCTTGCATTCAGTGTTTTAGCGCCCCACTTTACTCAATAACTGTAGCCAAAACTACTCCTGTTACATTTGATTTGTGTTTCTAGGGTATAGAATTAAGATGAGTGTTTTCCTCTAGGATTTCTTCTTGAAAATTAGTGGGGAGAAACGGGAGTGTGGTCCAATATGAACAGATTATGCTGGAACAGCTGGAAAAAGTTGTAAACGGTGACGTTACCTAAGAATACAGTGTGCTGTTCCTTTTTAGCAACAGTTGCTTTATTTGCAATGGTTCTTTAAAAGCATCATGTCTTACAATTGCATTCCACGATATAGTGTCGTGTCTCCCACATAAAGAGTTCTGTTTCAATCTTTGGACCAGAATACAATCTGTTTTATTACTGTTAGTCCATTCAGCTTGACAGATATCGCACATAGCTAATGAACAATTCCAGATACATAACACATTTTGCAATGTCCATCTCCAGTCACATTTTCACTCACTATGACCACTACTCTGTCATTACAACACATTATGCAAACATTCCTTCTGGCTTTATACTTGACTCCATATTCTTAACGCATTCAACACAGTATGAAACTTGGAAGCAAAGCTAACAAACTGGTGATATCAAGTATACTCAGCCTTTACTTTTTCTTTACCAAAGTTAGGTTAGGATACCATTTAAACCATAGCTTCACAAGCCTAAACTGAAGCAACTGTATCACTCACTGTGTTGTTTACAAAGAAAACCTGACTGGGTCGATTCACATACTGAACATTGTGACAAAATAATAAATAGCAATTATTGTAAACCATGAACAATAATGTTATTCGGTCAGTGGGTTTAATTGGTAGCTAACCACAGCTAAAGAAAAATCCAGCACCTAGACGGCACCTTAGGACACGTGAAAGAGGTGATTTAATGTTACCGCTCGCTTTTAATACAATTTAACAAACAAAACGACATGCTCGTCATCTAGGACATTACTACGTGTTGTTTTTGAGCTCTATGTATCCTTACTGACAAAAGTTTGAAACGGTAAGTGAATACAGCTTGTCACGTGAACATACCGTCTCCTGCAGCAGGCAGTGAGGCAGACGGACCGCAGGGTGCCCTAGCTTCTTGTCTGATCTTTGGTCTGATAAAGCGTAAATTCCAAATCCAAAACAGTGCCCATACCGCTATTTTCCAAGCCACTGTAGCTGTCATATTACACCAGATATTCCATTGGAAATCAGCCGTCGAGACTTTCTTCCTTGTTTGTCACTCTGCCTTGTGGCGTACCGCCACAAATAAATCAATGTATGGGAAACACTGCAAACATTAGAAGAAATGGAAATTGTGGCTACATCTTACGTTTTCCTATTCTTTTGCTGCTATTCACTTTAGCTGAACAAAACTACAGCCAAACACACACTCCTCTCTTTGTGTTTGACTATGTCACGTGACAGCATCACAGTTACTCAAACAGACCTGATGAGTGATGAGCAACACAAACTGATTGCAAATTCAAAATCAGCTCTTTCCAAACCTTGGGTGTCTGTTCCCAACCATGTTGTCAGAGCTCTGTTTTGACTAGAAAGTGAGCACCTTAATTGCATTGCATCATCGTCTCTCAGCTGACACACACAACTTACTTTCTCGCTCGCATTGCACCAGAAGTTATTGTGTGGCCCTAATCTGTTAGTTAGTAGTTAGTACTTTTCTTGCTTTTGACATCAACTTTGATTATTTGACTTTAATGTGTTCATTTTAAGGCTGGGACGTTGATGCTTCATTTTCTTTTAGACTAAAATTCCCAGCACAGACCATTCTGTCCCTGGCTCATTATCTGCCAGAGTGTGCGCGTGTTAGCGCGTTCCCGCCAGCCTGGTAGTTAAGATTGCATAGTCCCTGCAGGCCTTGGTGTGTTCACTCCTTTCCCTGGTCCTATGTGTATTGGGACTGTCACTGTGGTTACTCTTGTTGGATTCACCCAGATAACAGAGCACAGCCACAGAGGTGCGTAAGAACTGTCTCTAGAATGCAAAACGGGGTTTATAACGATTCCTATTAGAATAACTGCTTACCACGCAGGCTCTGCATGTTGTGTTTTTGAGGCACATTAAATATTTAAAGTAAATAAATGGTCTTGAAAGTATCTAATATTGTATAAGAATTACACAGAAATGAATCAGTATGCCTCAGCTCTCTGGGTCAGTCCATTTTAGGATAAGCACTATCCATTCTGTGGAATACTGTGAAGTTGATAAAGCAGCAGCTTTAAAATAATGCATTTTTGTGACATATTTATCTGCTATACAGGTACAGAATTTAAAGCCTTTCATTCATTACCAAACACGATTTAACTGCTTAAACGCCATACAGCATTGCGCTTGTCTTTTCTTCAATCCATTTTTTTTATTTTACTGTTGTGGAGGTCGAAATCTGAACAACAAAATTATATTCAAAATGTTCAAACAGAAAAAAGCCATGCCCTCACATACTGTGTCAATCACTGTTATTTGCGTTAGTGAAGGTCGTACATAACAGAAACGGAGTATATATATATATCTCTATCTATCTATCCATCCATCTATCTATCTATCTATCTATCTATCTCTATCTCACAGGTATAGATGAAGGTGACATTTTTTTGTTATGTGTGATAACGTACCTATCCAAAAGGGGCAATGGACTGATCATTTTGAATTGTTCTGTAGTTTGAGCCATCTTATTTTTCTTTTAATCAGGCTTTTGGTCAGCGCCTCCCAGGATGGCAAACTCATCATTTGGGACAGCTACACCACAAACAAGGTAAAAACTCCATATTCCACACAACTGAAACAATCTCAATGCTGTGTAATTATTGTGTTTTCTTATACTTTTGGAAGGTAAAAGCCTTCATTCAGAAAAATGTGTTGAATGAAAATGGTTGACTATCACCAGATTTCCAACTGAAAAAAAAGACTTGGTTTGGTAAGTGGTTGTCAGGTGAACCATTGCCTTTACCTGTTCAACAATGCTTAAGTCAGTTAGATTGACAAAGTGCTGAGTTCATTATAAAATAATTCACAAGTCTTTGAAGGTGCCAAGTCATGCTTTTTATAGTGGGTATTGTGCCCTTGAAAGGTTAAGTTAATATTGCGGACAGACTTTGTCACATGCCCTCCCCTCTCTCTCCCATCTGTCACCACATGCTGTCTAATATTAAATCTTCCTTCTCTCTTCCAGGTCCACGCCATCCCATTGCGCTCCTCCTGGGTGATGACATGCGCCTATGCCCCCTCTGGGAACTACGTTGCCTGTGGAGGCCTGGACAACATCTGCTCCATCTACAACCTGAAGACCCGTGAGGGAAATGTGCGTGTCAGCCGTGAGCTGGCCGGACACACAGGTAGGCTGGACACATCCATTTACCCATCAATCCCAGGATTTCTTGAAGGTCAGGGCAATCTGCCAATAAATCATATATGTACTGTACTGATAATATCTACTATTCAGTATTCCCCCCAGAATTTGTCTGCAGTTGGAGGTTCTGTAGGCTATGGAACAAAAAAAGTTGTCTTTGGATCCTTCAGGAGTACTGAATAATGCCCCCAGTAGTCCCTGCTGATATAATCATACTATGCTTAGCAGTAATACAACACAGAAGAAATTAGGGATTTTAATGAATTCATGTTAAATCTACTCTTAGATCTGCACACATTAGCTTAAGAAGTAACTGGAACATGTAAAACATCAATAGACAACACCCGGCAGGATCATGTTCACCCAGCCAGTGTGCACTGCTTTATACAAAATGTCATGTTGTCATAATGTTATTGTCACAGAGCACTCAGTCACTGCATTTTTGGAGACAGTTTGCTATCCACACTCAAGTTTCAATTTGCCTCTTCCTTTGTGTAAAGAAGAGCTCATACCCAATACTGAAAGCCATTCTATTATTGATGTCTGATATTGATATTGTTTGCTCATGTACTGGTGTGAGCCTAATTATTTTCATATCCGAGAGATACCAGTCACATGTCTTTCCCCATAAATGCAGGAGCTGGTCGAGCCGTATCCCAGCGCAAACTAATGAAAGTGTTGAGCTCTTAGGCAAGGAGCATTCATCTGATCAGTGTCACATGATGCAGGAAGTGTGTCAGCATTTTAGTTCTAGTTCCCTCGCTATAGGGAGGGGTATGTACACTCTGTCGGCTAGTAACGGATGAATTATGGAAGCAAGTCATAAACCGGGAGATACCCTACAGCTTTCTTTCTGTTTCTGGGAGTGAATTAGTCAATTAATCTCCCCCACATTCCACACACAGCATTCTCTGAGGGTGTGATGGTAATTTGGAATAGAATTTCTTCCTCTGTGTAGTGACAGTAAGGAAATGAAGCCTCTACTTATTAATACGAGGTAAAAGACAGACCATCATGAATTGGTTATTCAATCAGTGTGTTTGATTCCTGTCAGGTTACCTCTCCTGCTGTCGCTTCCTGGATGACAACCAGATTGTCACCAGCTCTGGAGACACCACCTGGTGAGTTGTGATACTGCACCCAATACAACACCACAACAAACTCCAACCTCAGAAGACCGACATAGAGTTAGCTTAACACCTGTCTAACACAATTTAATCAAAGAATTGAGCATTATATATTTCAAATAAAGTTTTAGTTCCAGGGCTATCGTATTTGTTTCTGTTATATTGCTAAATGTTCCTACATATAGTCCACCCTGTTGATTTTTCTGGTTGTCGACGCTATTTATGGAAACATAGCCATGTCAGTTCCCTAGAGTAATATTAAGATTCTCAGCCAACGCTGTCTACTATAACTGGTGAGCTACCGTTAAAATCCAGGCCAACCTTAACCCCCAAGTGCCGGGTCTGCCTGAGCTAGACAGACGTCATACAGCTACCGGGATCACAGCGTGGGTCAATCAGTTTCTAGATGTTGTTTTGTATATTGCAGTTGTAATTTGACAATGCTCTTTTTGCTTTCTTGCAGTGCTCTGTGGGACATTGAGACTGGTCAGCAGACAACTACATTTGCTGGTCACACCGGTGATGTCATGAGTCTCTCTCTGGCGCCCGACACCAGGCTGTTTGTGTCTGGGGCCTGCGATGCCTCGGCTAAGCTCTGGGACATCAGAGAAGGAATGTGCCGACAGACCTTTACTGGCCACGAGTCGGACATCAACGCTATCTGCGTAAGGCCATGCGAGCACACACGCACGCACACAAATAATATTTCATGCACTCTTTTAGGGGTGACTAGAAGGACTCTGGAAAAAAAAATGAATGAAATGACTTGGTGCCACATAATTACACTCTTTATGGACCAATAGAACAGAAAAAGGTGTGGCAAGTTACTGTTCCACAACCTCAGGACAATAACACATTTAATTACAATTAATAAAATAAAGGCATGCAAATTATATGCTACAATCACTCTAAAGGGTAGATGTACAAACGTACCAACGTTGAAAAATCTCCCTTGACCTTTGTTGCAGTTCTTCCCCAATGGCAACGCATTTGCCACGGGTTCAGACGACGCTACCTGCCGGCTGTTTGACCTGCGTGCTGACCAGGAGCTGATGGTTTACTCACATGACAACATCATCTGTGGTATCACCTCCGTGGCATTCTCCAAGAGTGGCCGCCTACTGCTGGCTGGCTACGACGATTTCAACTGCAATGTCTGGGACACTTTGAAGGCCGACCGTGCAGGTAAGCTGCCATACAGGGCAGAAGAGCAGAGCTAGAAAAATATGTTGTGCCGATGTACTTCTCCATGCCAAAACTTACACACATTCAAAACATGTCTGATAGACACTGGACACGACACATATTTTAGGTGAGTTAGCATCTCCTCAGGCAATAACCTCCTCATCCTTTTACACTCTTATGAACGAGCAATGATGGTTTATTTTCTACCTCCAAGTTGTTAGTTGTAATTATTAATATTTCAAAAATATTTCCAGGCCTGCTCCATTACAGTGGTAGCACCTTTAGGGCCCTGACACACCAACCAGACGGGCCGACCGTCGGCAAAAAAGCCAGTCGGACTGATCAGTCGGGTCCCGAGGTCCAAAAAATGCCTCAGAACACACTGAGGCGATGGCGACTTGAGCGTACGCTCTGCGCGTGCGCGAAACGTAATACGTCTCCATACCAGCAGGCGGCGCTGCTCTGTATTGTTTCCATTAACAGTCTGATTATTTCCCAGAAAATGAAAACTGGCAGCTGATTGGACGAACGCGTCACGTGGTTCTTTTTTCTCCGGAAATTCATAGCCAGACTGTCATGGCGGCTTGTTCAGAATACGATCTCATATTGTACTAAAATAGTTCACCGAAACGTGTTTCTGAAAACATTTTAAGCGAGAAATAGGCCATGCAGTTGCTGAATCTGTCTTCATTTCAGATTGACAAAGGTCAGTTTAAAAGATTTTCGTCAGATTTTGAGCGGATGAGATGATCCGCTCCCCATTTCCTGGTGAGTCCCGACTGCCCTGTCCCCGACTGAACATGTTGGGTCGGCCCAAATGAATGCCGACGGCTCCTCGGACGGTCGACGGCACGGGACACACGGAACAGACTCGAGTCACGGACCTCGCCAGACGGCCCGATGCCCGATAGCCCGATAGCCATCTAAATAGCAAGCAGTAAATTTCATAGTTCGGTGTCAGCCCCAGTCAAAAATGTGGAGTAAAAAAATATTATTAATTTACTGCTATTAATTAATCCCAAGAGCCATTAATCATAGGTTGACTTAATCGTAGGGTGACTGTAGAATTTTGTTTTTATCTTTATCTGGAAGTTAAACAGCTAGTTAGTCAATTACCTGTTAGAAACTATATCATGAAGGCAACAGAACATTTCCAAACGTATGACCAGTCAGGGAAAGGATACAAGAAATCTTTCAAGGCCCTGAATCCGGCCGGCCACCAACAGGTCTGTGGACACCCTGAAGGAGCATCAGGGCTGCATGGCTGCGATCGGAGACTGTCATACAACTCATGCCAGGCTGCTTAACAAGTTGCAGCTTTATGCTTGTTAAAAAAAAATAAATAAAAAAAAAAATCACATGACATCTGGACTAGTGGCTGCCAGAAGGCAACTCTAAAACACAGGGGAAAGAAAGCAGAAGAATAATTTGTGATATGATCAGACAAAAGTTAGCTTTTTGGCCATCACACTAAATGCTAAATTTGGCGAAAAGTCAAACATCACGTGTCAGTAGAAACACACAAGACACGCAATGCTTATGAAGGTAGAGTGTAATATGAATGCAGCAAAATACAGAATAATCCTGGAGGGAAAACCGGCTGCAAGCAAAATAACTGAAACATGAAGCCAAAGCTGCAAACAAATGCCTTTTAAAACAACTTTAATGTCCTAGAGTGGCCAAGTCAGAGCTTTTGAGGGCATGTTCAGGTAAAGTCTCATGACGTCACCAATGTGGTTAAGTCAGAGACCACAATTCAGTCCAGAATATGTGTCAGAACTTGAAAATTCCTGTTTACTCACGCCCCCCATGAAACCTGAGTTTTAGCATTTTGGAAAGAAGAATGGGGTAAAAATGTAGTGACCTGTCCACTTACAATATTGCTGCTAGAGAATATTATAATATTGATTTATTGAGGAAATACTTTAAACATGTAACTGTTATTTTGCCAACGTGAAGTCAAGTGAATTTATTTACAAAGTAGGTAACCTCTTGTTGGTGATTGCTGTTTTAGCATTATTTTCTTGTAGTGCCCCTACTTGAAACGTGACATTACAGCAGACTTTGAGCTTCACATTGTGCTACGCGCGTCCCTAAAAACACCACTTTCATGGCCTTTTACCAAAAAACTGCTGTACCAGATGGGATTGTGCACATTACTAGATGAGGCCTCCACGCTGAAGAAGGGACACCAACCTATTTTTTAACTATTGAGCAGAAAGCAACTTTTTTAGTTAATGGCTCTGTACTTTTCACAGTATAGAAGGCCTTTATATACATCTGGATGAGCAGCAAACGTCACCTTCTCCAGCAGGGAAGAGTCCCTGTGGAGGCATGAATACTTTACAGCTATTGACTGCATAGTGGGTTGGGGATCAGAAGAGGCCCACATATGAGCTGGCTATTTCAAATACACACACTTATTTGATCCATTGGTTGGTGGAATATTGATTATTAGCATATTTGGTCATTAAGCCTTAAAGTAAACTACCAAAACATATAAGGTCGGCAGGTATCAGGACCCACAAGGCCTTTAAAACCTGCTTAGCCTCCTCCCTATTTCACATTTCCGCAGATGTCATTAATGTAAAAATTATGAACTTACTGTTTTGTCACTTACACTACTTGCTGGTATCCAGTAATTTGATTACCCAAGTCTAACCTAGCATGTGGTATCTATCAGACAGAGCAGGTTTGTTGCTGTGTCTCAGCCTCTGGTTTCTCTGCAGGTGTCCTGGCTGGTCACGATAACCGGGTGAGCTGCTTGGGTGTGACCGACGACGGCATGGCAGTGGCAACAGGGTCCTGGGACAGCTTCCTCAAGATCTGGAACTAGAGTCTCGAGGTAAAAGATGAACTGAGAGGAATGTTCCTCAATGTGTGACAGTGAACAGCTGTCAGAGTAACTGTTTAGAAACAGCATCTGCTACATGGAACCCCATCTAGAGGTTGCATTGACTGCCATCTGGGGGTTGGGAATGAAGGTGCAATATATGAAACCTAAAGAGAAACCAAAGGTATCACATAAGCTACACATAGTGGAATTATCTTACCCGAGGGCTCCTGTGTTAGATGTCTTCCATCCAGTTAGATCTTTTTTTACCATGCACTGCCAGTTTCTGGCGGATCTGCCTTTTCCCGTTGTCATAGCTTCAGACATTTCTTGTCACATATCAAAGTAATGTGGTTTTGGACTTGAAATTTTAAACACAAATACAAGTAAAATCATGGCGTGAGCCGTTTTTGTCTGCAGTTTGTGAATATTTGTAATTGCTAATCATACTTGGTGTAAGCAATATGCACATATGATCAAACTTGGATTTAATGATTTTACAGTCGTCTGGCCAATGTGTGATTTTGTTGAATAATGATAATCAAATAATGCGTTTTTTGTTTGTTTCCAGATGGCATCTGAGTGGAAGACCATTCCAACATCACAATGTTCAATTTTATTGCATATCCAATCTTTTCAAAAACACCACGATACTGACTCCAAACACCCAAAAAAAAAAACTATCAAGGGCAAAAATTCTCTCTCTCTCTCTCTCCCCTTCTCATTTAAAAGAGCACAATTGTCTGTCAATCATTCAGCTACAAAAAAAGAAGGAAAAAAAAAAAGGTCGAGGAATTTAGTGGTTTCAAAATGGAACGGAGGGGAAAATTGTGCATTCCTCCCATGACCATGGTCTGGTATTGTAATAAGTCAAATGCAAACACCCCACAGCTGCCGCTGCCGCCACCACCACCACCATCACCACCAAGCAAACTTGTCCTGCGTCCTCATTATACACAGGTCTGAGTGAAGGTTATTACATGACAGTGATCTAGCTTTTTGGCCCTGTTTCTTTTTGTTTCTTTTCTTTTTTGGTTTCATTCTTCTTTGTTAAAGAGAAGTAGATCAGTGAACTGTCAGTTAATGTTTAAAATGAGGATCAAAAGCTTTTGTTTTATTTCCTAGTCTTTTCACATTTTAGAGAATGTTTTTAAGTTTAAAACTAGAAGAACCTCCAGATCTCATGTCATTTTAAATCCAGCTTCATCGCACTGGAGAACAAAGCGAGAGAATTGAGCTTCAACAGGGAGTCCTCAAGCCACTTCTGGCCCTTCTGTATATTTAGTCCCATGATACTTTTACTGTTTCTTTTTTCCAGTGTAGTCCACAAATCTTTGTTTGCACAAAAAATTAAACTTTGCATATATAGAATAATGTCTAAATAAAAAAAAAGTGAACTAACCAAGCACATGCTGTTTATGATAATGAATGCTCGTTTTTAAAACGAAAAAACAACAAAAAAAACAACCATTTTAACCATTCTTACACCTTTTTGTCTGCCGACAGTGTAGAATAATTAAATGAAGATTAACCCATCAGATCATAATCCACCCTGCCCCTCTTTTTTTTTTTTTTTTTTTTTTTTTCTCCTTTAATTTAGTTTGGTTTTTCCCCGGTTTCTGTTGCCCGTGGTTGGGACCGGTGATGTGATTTGGTCGGGTAGGGAGTATCTCCACTTTAGCCCGGTTGCAATCCGGACGTTTCTCTTTTAACAGAGGTGCCCATTCCGTGCTTGGAAATGCAGTTACTACTCTGTGAATGACATGTTGTAAAAATCAATGTTTGAAAATAATGATATTGAAACTTTTTAAGTTAAAAACGAAAAAAAAAAGGATTTTGGTTGTCTGCCATGGGTGGGTTATCTCTTAGAATCGCATGCTGTAGAATTGCTTAAAAAGGTGCATATGGAATTAAGTCCTTTGATGTTTTTCTTTAAGAAAATAACCTGTTGAATATATCAATACAATGGTATTTATATTTTTCTTTTCTTTTTTTTTCTTCTTTTTTTCCTTTTTGTTTTTGGCTACTCCGTGCATACATGATTTAACTAAAATGTCAAAGCTATGCACTTGAGAAGCAAACCCTGCAACATAAACGGTTACTTGGTCCATACTTGGGAGGGATTCCACAAATTAAGAAGTAACATAAATGTTTAAATTATACACACATGCATACGTACATTCATTCACCTAAACATACACAATCTCAAATGGAACAAATAAATTGTCATTCCTTCTGTAGCAAACAAAATTCCACTTACAAAGAAAAACATTTTATAACAGGTTTTTTTCTGTCCTTTAATAAAAAATGAAAAAAAAAAATCTTGCAGCATTTGAATGGCAGAATTTTCTGTTGTTCCCTTCTCCTTGTAAACAGAGACGCTCTTTCTTTAGCAGTAGTGACATTTTTTCCATTCTGTTTTTTTCTCTGCGACATTCTGTACAAAAATGTGCTGTAATTGTGCGTTAGGCCTGGAGTTGGCAAAAAATAAAATGAAAATAAAAAATATAAAAAAATTAATCAAATTCCCTTTCCTTTTCTCTCTTTCGCCATCAAATAACTGTAGAGCTCTGCACCCCCACTGTTCCCTTTTCACCTTTTGTATTTAATTTTGAAGTCAGTCAGTGTACAACCGAAAGCTGGATGCAAGATAGAAACTATATTAAAATGTACTGTTATTTAAGATGTAATAAAAAGCAGTTTGAGATGACCTACTGTGTTGAGTGTGATTCACTTAGAGCAGTTACCACTGAAGCTAGAATGTTGCAGACTGTTGGGTTTCCTTGTAATTATGTTCAAGTCAAATAAACAATTTCTTATCCACTGTTGAATCAGCCTGGCTTCTCTGTACTGTCATTTGCACATAGTTCTTTTCTCTTTGCATGCTAATAGTCATGCAGTTTGTTCAACAGCATTTACACAGAGTATACTTTGTATGTGGAGTTATTGTGATGTGTCTGTTCGGTAAACTTGCACATGAAGAGAAGCTACATAATATGCTCCCACTTACTGAGCACAACTGCACTGGTGTCGCCTCCTACTGGACATGAGTATAAAATGCAACAAGGCTTTTAAAAGAAAAGATTGTCTAGATTATTGGAGAATACATTATATTGTTTTAGTGTAATGTAACATGATCATCATACACCACTCGCTAATCAAAATCACTTAAACTGCCAAAAAAATGAAATGAAAATACTATTCACACTGTCCAGTTCCTCTTGTGTTGGTGTGCACATTATGCTGTATGTCAAGCTTTGCTGTTGAGGTAACATGTTTAATTACTTAAACTCATTTATTTACAAAGTCTAAGTTCTATAACTGAACTGGGATCTGCACAGCCTGATAGAAAGTCTTACCATGACAGCCCAATTGGTCACTGACCATTTTATTGTGCACAAATGGCCTAAACAACATGTACCTATTTTAAACATTCACGAGTGGCTGATACAAAACTTTATTTTATAAAGTGAAATACTTTTTACTACACGTTAAATACTGATAGATTTGTAATTACCCTGTCCTCTAGCAGTTCACTCTGCATGTCTATTGTGACACAATGAATGCCAAGTAGTTTGCTTTAAGGAATCATATTAATCATGTTAATCATATTTCACATAAGGTCCCATCTGTCATGGCTTGTAAGAGGAAATAAATGAATTGTATTGCTCTGCAAATTTACAAAGCATTATTCCAGTACATTAATAGACTAAATGAACAACCAGGATGGGATAGATTTGTGTGCAATGAGCCAGACAGTGGCACTATCACACTGTGGTTTACAGGTTGGGCATGACTTCTTTACTGTATGGCCCACATAACTGCCTATTTGGGAGACAAGAACACAAAGTGTGTTAGATTACCAACCGAACAAAGTGGACAACTGCCCCAAGGCCCTAGGTCAGATTCCCAGGGTGCAATTGGGGGCCAGCACCTCATCTTTGCCTCAGGGCCCTACAAGTTTTTTCTGGCTATGCACATTGCAACATTGCATCACTGTCCAGATTGCATCACTATTTAGACAAACTGGAAAAATTTTCCCCTCTCCGGGAACCATCACCTTATCATGGTGGAGAGGTTTATGTGTCCCTATGAACCTGAGGGCTGTGTTGTCTGGAGCTTTGTGCTCCTGGTAGGGTCTCCCAAGGCAAAGTGGTCTCAGGTGAGGGGCCAGACAAAGAATGGTTCAAAAACCCTATGAGTGACCGAGGAAGAGATGGAGTGACCTTGCCCGGAGGAAGCCCGGGGCCCCCGTCTGGAGCCAGGCCCAGATGGAGGGCTCGTCAGCGAGCGTCTGGTGGCCGGGTTTGCCACGGAGCCCGGCCGGGTACAGCCCGAAAAAGCTACGTGGCATCCATCTCTCCATCCCATGGGCCCACCACCTGTGGGAGGAACCGCTGGGGTCGGGTGCGCTGCCACATGGGTGGCAGTGAAGGTCAGGGGCCTCGACGGACCAGACCCGGGCAGCAGACGCTGGCTCTGGGGACGTGGAATGTCACCTCTCTGTGGGGGAAGGAGCCGGAACTGGTGCGGGAGGTGGAGCGCTACCGGTTAGATCTGGTGGGGCTTACCTCTACGCACAGTCTCGGTTCTGGAACCATACTCCTGGATTGGGGTTGGACTCTTTTCTTCTCCGGAGTTGCCCAGGGTGTGAGGCGCCGGGCGGGTGTGGGGATACTCACAAGCCCCCGGCTGAGTGCCGCTACGTTGGAGTTTACCCCGGTGGACGAGAGGGTCGCCTCCCTACGCCTGCGGGTTGTGGGGGGGAAAACTCTGACTGTTGTTTGTGCATATGCACCAAACAAGAGTTCGGAGTATTCGGCCTTCTTGGAGACCTTGAGTGGAGTCCTGTATGGGGCTCCAGTGGGGGACTCCATAGTTCTGCTGGGGGACTTCAACGCGCACGTGGGCAATGATGGAGACACATGGAGAGGCGTGATTGGGAGGAACGGCCTCCCTGATCTAAACCAGAGTGGTTGTTTGTTGTTGGACTTCTGTGCTAGTCATGGATTGTCTATAACGAACACCATGTTCGAACATAGGGATGCTCATAAGTGTACTTGGTACCAGAGCACCCTAGGCCAAAGGTCAATGATCGATTTTATAATTGTTTCATCTGATCTGAGGCCGTATGTTTTGGACACTCGGGTGAAGAGAGGGGCAGAGCTGTCAACTGATCACCATCTGGTGGTGAGTTGGGTCAGGGGGTGGGGGAAGACTCTGGACAGACCTGGTAAGCCCAAACGGGTAGTGCGGGTAAATTGGGAACATCTGGAGGAGGCCCCTGTCCGACAGACTTTCAACTCACGCCTCCGGCGGAGCTTTTCGTGCATCCCTGTGGAGGCTGGGGGCATTGAACCCAAGTGGACAATGTTCAAAGTTTCCATTGCTGAAGCTGCGGCGAGGAGCTGTGGTCTTAGGGTCTTAGGTGCCTCAAGGGGCGGTAACCCACGAACACCGTGGTGGACACCGGTGGTCAGGGAAGCCGTCCGACTGAAGAAGGAGTCTTTCCGGGATATGTTATCCCAGAGGACTCCGGAGGCAGTGGCAAGGTACCGAAGGGCCCGAAGGGCTGCAGCCTCTGCCGTGAAAGAGGCAAAGCAGCGGGTGTGGAAGAAGTTCGGAGAAGACATGGAGAAGGACTTTCGGTCGGCACCAAGGTGCTTCTGGAAAACCGTTTGCCACCTCAGGAGGGGGAAGCGGGGAACCATCCAAGCTGTGTACAGTAAGGATGGGATGCTGTTGACCTCAACTGAGGAGGTAATAGGGCGGTGGAAGGAGCACTTTGAGGAACTCCTAAATCCGACTAATACGCCCTCTATGGTAGAGGCAGAGCTGGAGGATGATGGGGGATTGTTGTCAATTTCCCTGGTGGAAGTCACTGAGATAGTTAAACAACTCCACAGTGGCAAAGCCCCAGGGATTGATGAGATCTGTCCAGAAATGCTTAAAGCTCTGGGTGTGGAGGGGTTGTCTTGGTTGACACGCCTCTTCGACATTGCGTGGAAGTCTGGGACGGTGCCTAAGGAGTGGCAGACCGGGGTGGTGGTTCCCCTTTTCAAAAAGGGGGACCAGAGGGTGTGTGCCAATTATAGGGGTATCACACTTCTCAGCCTCCATGGTAAAGTCTTCTCCAAGGTGCTGGAAAGGAGGGTTCGGTCGATAGTCGAACCTCAGGTTGAAGAGGAACAATGCGGATTCCGTCCTGGTCGTGGAACAACGGACCAGATCTTTACTCTCGCAAGGATCCTGGAGGGAGCCTGGGAGTATGCCCAACCGGTCTACATGTGCTTTGTGGATCTGGAGAAGGCCTATGACCGGGTCCCCCGGGAGATATTGTGGGAGGTGCTGCGGGAGTATGGGGTGAGGGGGTCCCTTCTCAGGGCCATCCAATCTCTGTACAACCAAAGCGAGAGCTGTATCCGGGTTCTCGGCAGTAAGTCGGACTCGTTTCAGGTGAGAGTTGGCCTCCGCCAGGGCTACGCTTTGTCACCAATCTTGTTTGTAGTATTTATGGACAGGATATCGAGGCGTAGTCGGGGTGGAGAGGGGTTGGAGTTCGGTGGGCTGGGGATCTCATCGCTGCTTTTTGCAGATGATGTGGTCCTGATAGCATCATCGGCCTGTGACCTTCAGCACTCACTGGATCGGTTCGCAGCCGAGTGTGAAGCGGCTGGGATGAGGATCAGCACCTCTAAATCGGAGGCCATGGTTCTCAGCAGGAAACCGATGGAGTGCCTTCTCCAGGTAGGGAATGAGTCCTTACCCCAAGTGAAGGAGTTCAAGTACCTTGGAGTCTTGTTCGCGAGTGAGGGAACAATGGAACGGGAGATTGGTCGGAGAATCGGCGCAGCGGGTGCGGTATTACATTCAATTTATCGCACTGTTGTGACGAAAAGAGAGCTGAGCCAGAAGGCAAAGCTCTCGATCTACCGGTCAGTTTTCGTTCCTACCCTTACTTATGGTCATGAAGGTTGGGTCATGACCGAAAGAACAAGATCTAGGGTACAAGCGGCCGAAATGGGTTTCCTCAGGAGGGTGGCTGGTGTCTCCCTTAGAGATAGGGTGAGAAGCTCAGTCATCCGTGAGGAGCTCGGAGTAGAGCCACTGCTCCTTCGCGTCGAAAGGAGTCAGTTGAGGTGGTTCGGGCATCTGGTAAGGATGCCCCCTGGGCGCCTCCCTAGGGAGGTGTTCCAGGCACGTCCAGCTGGGAGGAGGCCTCGGGGAAGACCCAGGACTAGGTGGAGGGATTATATCTCCAACCTGGCCTGGGAACGCCTCGGGATCCCCCAGTCGTAGCTGGTTAATGTGGCTCAGGAAAGGGAAGTTTGGGGTCCCCTGCTGGAGCTGCTACCCCCGCGACCCGAGACCAGATAAGCGGACGAAGATGGATGGATGGATGGATGGAAAATTTTCCAATTGCCACTTTATGATGATTTGACATCATGGAACTTATTCAAAATTACACATAGAAGGGTATACAGAAGGGACACAATTTGCTTCTCTAAATTTTAAATATAGAATTATGAATACAAAGTTAATCAATGTGTAGGCCTGAATACATGAAGCACAAGAGAAAAAAACTTCTATATGATATATATTGTAGAATTATTATTATAATTGTTATAATACAATGACTGTAAAACTATTAATATAGTGAATTAAATGGATTGACAAGCTCATTAATTAAGCCTGTAAAATAGTATTTTTTTTTTTTTATTCTAATGTTATGACAGTTATTTGTCTCTCTGATACAATCAGAAAGTTACCGTTATTTATCCTGGGCTGGCTCTCTGGTCAGTTTGGTGAAGTCGTCCAACATGACGTCGGCGAGAAGAGAACCTGTGATTGGTCAGTCCGTATCAGGAAGTGATGAGCTGACTGTTGACAGCTCGCTTGCAAAGTAAGATGGTGTAACTGTTATCTAATGAAATAATGGTGAGGCTCTGATCCCTACGGCAGTTTGCTGCGCTCCGAACTTGTATCGTCCCCTGTAACGTTGTGGGTGAAAGGTATTGTTTGCCACATTAAGTGAATGATATTAACGTTACGCTTTGTGTTGAGCATGCCTATGTTCTAGCTTAGCTCACTAACTAGCTTAGTTAGCTAGCGTACTGTAAATATTGTACCATATGGATACGTCACCATTCAACCGCTTAACAGTCATGTATGTCGGTAGAGGTCTTGTTGTTGCTAACGTTGATCAACAATTAGACTAACTAGGCTAGCTAGCTTAATTGACAGCAAGGCTGCTTAATTTACGTAACGTTAGCCGTGTCATAATTATTTAACTGTAAATCTGACGTTATAGTATGTCGCTAAGTTACAGCTGGCTAGCCAACGGTAATCTCACATCACATGAATCCTTTTGTGCTGCTTTACACTTGCCGTTAGCATGACTTGAGAGTTTCTCAGACTGTAACATAAATTTCGGTAGCACTTTATTTAAATTTGAAATAACTGTGACGTTAACGTTAGACTTAGAACTAGTTTCAACTTAAATTTGGCGAAGGCATGTTACTAAAACAATATTAAAAGATGAAAATTAGAAGAAATCTGTGCGGACCGGTGAATTGTATGTGTGCCGAATTACATACTGACTCTTATTTATCGATTCATACTATATGTAACATAATTTTCTATAAGGTGTTTGGATTTTATTAACGTCAATTAAATTGCCTTTTTTTCAATTGAGTTTGGCCTAGACTTCAGGTTGATTAATGATTGTATGCCTGTGGAACGTGAAATCAGCCTTTAGCCTGGACTGGTGTCCCCTGTCTCTTACTGGCCTTGCGTGAAGTCAGCAAACATTTGCTGCACCTACATTTCGGTGTTATTGTTTATGAGCCTACATCAGTTTCACATAATGGGCTTACCTTAAGGATTTAAATGACATTTCCTTACCACTCACTTGAAATGTGAGCGACATTCAGACGTCACATGAGGATGGCAAACTTGGTTCAACTGTTTAACATGAAAGAACATGTCCTGATGCAATGATATTTTCAGTTCATAGAGCAATAACCTGACTGAGTTACTGCTCTGTGATATTTTAAGAACATCTACTGTTGCTTTAAGCTAGATGTTCTCCATTTTTCCCCCCCAGCCAAGGACCCCTTACAAGATTGAGAATTAATATACAGGGGACTAGGGCTGGACGACTTATCGAAAATGTATCGACATCGAAATTATGAAGCTGTTATCTACGTATTGTTCCCATGACGATAATTTCGATAATTTATTCCTGTTGATAGGCCTACTTTCTCCTTAAAAACATTCTACCGTGTGTGTAGTCACGTGACTTCGCCCGGACCAGTCAGCTGCAAGGAAAGCATAATGGAGGATAACTCAAACACCGAATCCGAGTCAACTGAGCAACTTGTGCCCAAAAAAAAACGCAGTGTCCGTCGTCTGGAAACATTTTGGCTTCAGAAAAGATGATTTAGAACAACGTGATTAATTATCGTTCATTTATCGTTATCGAGGTAAAATGTGCAATTAATCTGTCTCACGTCTTCATATCACTCCGCAAGTGGTCCATTAATTTGTCACGATGTAACTTCATTCAAAGCAGAGCTCCACCAAAGAGCCTGCAATCGTTGCGGAAGGTTATTTGAATAAGAATTTTGGACGTGTGGGGGCGAACTATCTTCTTAGCTGAAGCCGACAACGGGACAATATTTTTATTTTATGTTGGCAATGCAAGCTGAAGCGACGTAGCAGATGACGTTGAGAAGTTGCAGTGAGGAATATTTTAGGAGCACCATTTTCAGCAGTGCAGAAAGGTAGTGGCCCACACTAACTTAGTGTTGAGCCGGGA
Source organism: Sander lucioperca (assembly GCF_008315115.2). Classification (NCBI taxonomy): domain Eukaryota; kingdom Metazoa; phylum Chordata; class Actinopteri; order Perciformes; family Percidae; genus Sander; species Sander lucioperca. The sequence goes on from NC_050184.1 coordinate 11,739,155, forward strand.
AACATGGCTAAAAGAGCTCTACAGCGAAAAGATGTGCTGGGCGAGCCGTCAGTCGGTCGAAGCTAACAGAATCTAGCTGGCGTAAGCTGACAGCTGACCAACGCTACCAAGTGATCGGCGGAGACAGGGAGTACATGTATTTGAAAGAGTCCGGCAGTTGTGGTAGACGAAGGTCCAGTCGGGAGATTGGATGGAGAGTCCACTGAAGTCCACTGCGGTCTGAAGGGCTAATCCTCGCTAGATCACTAGCTAGTCGGGAGGTTGACAGCTAACGTTAGCCAGCTGAAGCTAACAGTCGATCGATGGTGAGTAACGTACGTTACACAGGCTGGCAGCAGCACAGAGTCCAGAGTTGATAAGTGTGTGTGTGTGTGTGTGTGGGGGGGGGGGTAGAAAGGTGTTGAGAATGACCAACACCTAATCTTAAACTTAGTGTAGCTACTTAATTTGCTACGACCCGATCAGAGGTTACTTAAATTGAGACGTTCAGTCAAAATCAATCATGTCACCTTCAAACGGGATCTCTGTTTGCAGGGTTCAGGCTGGACCCTCCCGGTGATCATGCTGCTCTGGGGGACCGGCTGTACAGTGAGAAGCCGCTGCTGACCGGCGCAGAGCTCTGCCGGAACTCCGACTGCTGTCTGTCCGCGCGGCCATCTGACGGCATCAGTATTAAATTGAGACAGTTTTATTAGCGGTTAAAAACGCCTCGCGTTAAATAGTAGTCTAATTCGGTACAGTTGGTTTTAACGCCTGATGCAAAGTGTAGGCCTATAGGAGTACACATGAAAACCCTGAACAAGCAGCGTCGCTCTGCTCTGTCTTTCTGCTGTGCCCCATTCACATAGTAGTTTTACACTATGTAGATTAAACTCTGCAATTAATCCGCGGTTCACATGTATGAATGAACTGTGGTGGTCCGTTACACTCTAGGCTATATTCAACATCACTGATTAAGTAGCCTAAGTCAATCCTACAAACAACTGGACTTTAGGGTCAAGTGTTGTTGTATCTGGCCCACGTCCCGGATGTGAAAGCCTCCTTACTGGACTACTGAATATAATAATATTCCATTATATTTTGTATTTTGAATTGTTACCTGCCACCAGAATTTTGTGATTTCCTTGCAATAAATATTGACATTTTTACCATAAATTGGTGCCTAAAAATGTATCACAATGCAGGAATTGAAGTAATTTACCCTCAGAATTTCCCAGACCCCCTCCCCCCCCTGCTTTGTGTGTTCCCACAAAGACAAATTCTGAGCAAGGAAAAACCCTGAAGTATAATCACAGACAGCCATAAAAAACATTTAAATTGCAGAGTTAGAGTTATAACTTAATATGTACAGTGTCAACAGAGAGAAACACGGACAATTGAACAGACAGTGACAACGTACATACTACATACCTACATACTGTAAAGAATGACAGCATACAAACAGCATAAATAAAAATTTGTTATAAACGTGTGCTCTTTAAAAAGTAGAAAGCATTGTTTGCCAGTTACATTAAATGTTTAAAAATCCGTAAATGTCCGTGGGTGGGGCTGCATGGGCGTGGTAATGTGGGCTGGTGTGTGTGTGTGTGTGTGTGTGTGTGTGTGTGTGTGGGGGGGGGTGGGGGTGTGTGGGGGTGTGGTAGTAAGGAGAGAGAATAGGAGAAGGAAGTTTGTGTGAGGTGGACCTGGTCACCACAGACCCAAATCTTCACCTATGATCACACCTATGATGTATGTCTCTTGAAATAATTTGACATAGCCTATTTTTTACACTTCTATAGTCTTAGTTATGTGGAAGAACATCACAAGGGTAAATGTATTATAAATATATTAGCAATGCATTTAACATATATTGCAGATTCTAAAAGTTATATATTTTTTTAGATTGCAACGTAATCTTTAAACTATTATAGATTTTAAAATGAATGAATCTGAATCACTGCTCTAAGCTGCTGCATTAGAAACATTTTTGAAATAGCCTTGTGACATGATCTGTGTTGCACCACCTCAAGACGTGTCCTTTCAACCATCACGGAAATTACTTCTAGGAAACTGAACCTGAGACTCGTTAGCATCTGCACGGCTTATGGCCTGGATTACTGCACAGGCAGGAAACGCTCGACTCTGGCACACTTTTAGGTAGCTTTAAGGATGACATATTTAGACTTAGACTTAGACTTCTCTTTAGTGATCCTTTTGGGATGACTCCCGCAAGGAAATTGGATTTCCAGCAGCAGATTTCAGCTTACAAAACACAGGTATAACAATACAGTATAAGAATAACAATAAACTTTTAGCTAAATATAGGAAGTAAACAAAAAGTAAATAAACAGTAAAACAATAAACTATAGATAAATAAAGATAAATATATAGGACTGTGTATGGCATTGTGTTATTATACAGTGAATAAATGACATTTAGCATAAATTAGCAGTTAAGAGCAGTTAGTGTCCAGTTATGTATATGAGTAGATTATTAATTAATTGCACAGTGAATGAGTGAGTGGCTACCACTCCTTCCCTTCCTTCCTGTTCTGTTCTGTCCTCTTTACCCTATTTCCTCCTCCCCCCGAGTGAGGAGTTATAGAGTATGATGGTATGACGGACAAAGGAGTTCTTGAGTCTGTTGGTCCTACACTTGGGAAGGAGCAGCCTTCCACTGAACAGGCTCTTCTGGTTGCTGATGACGGTGTGCAGGGGGGTGGCTGGCGTTGTCAGTAATGTCCAGCAGTTTGTCCAGTGTTCTCCTCTCTGCCATTGTCACCAGTGAGTCCAGCTTCATGCCGACCACAGAGCTGGCCCGCCTGATCAGTTTATCCAGACTGGAGGTTTCCTTCTTGGATATGCTGCCCCCCCCCCAGCACACCACAGTGTAGAACAGGATGCTAGTAACCACAGACTGGTAAAACATCCACAGCAGTTTGCTGCAGATGTTGAAAGACCGCAATCTCCTCAGGAAGTACAACCTGCTTTGTGTCTTTCTGTACAGGTGGCCGGTGTGTGTTGTCCAGTCCAGTTTATTATCCAGCCACAACCCGAGGTATTTGTATGATTGCACAGCCTCCACCTCAGCTCCCTCTAGCAGGACTGGTCGTGGTCTTGGTCTGGACCTCCCAAAGTCAATGACCAGCTCCTTAGTCTTAGAGGTGTTGAGCTGTAGGCAGTTAGTGTGACACCAGAGAGCAAAATCCCCCACCAGACTCCGATACTCCTCCTCTCAGTCACCCCTGATACACCCAACGATGGCTGTGTCATCGGCGTACTTCTGTATGTGACACAGCTCCGAGTTGTAACAGAAGTCCGAGGTGTAAAGGGTGAAGAGAAGAGGGGCCAGCACTGTGCCCTGGGGGGCTCCAGTGCTGCTGACCACAGTGTCAGACATAGTGTCCTCCAGCCTGACGTACTGTGGCCTGTCAGTGAGGTAATTTATGTATATTTATGAACGTGGCAATACTGCTAGGCACACAGTTTTTAAATTGTTCAAAAATCATTAAATTGCACAATTCTTCAAATGTTTTAGGACCTGAGGACACAACCAGTAATTAAATTGAGCCTCAAGAACTTGTCCAAATTCTACGCGCGTCTGTGTATCCTGTTAAAACTCCTGAATCGTTTTTTCAGCAACAGGGCAATTCAAAGTGCTTTACATAAAACAATAAAGAGCAGTTAAAAACAATAATATTCAATTCAATTTTATTTATAGTATCAAATCATAACAAGAGTTATCTCGAGACACTTTACAGATGGAGTAGGTCTAGACCACACTATAATTTACAAAGACCCAACAATTCCAGTAAAAATATGAAAACAGATAAAATACGAGAATAAGTTACAGTGCAGTATAAGAAATGAACAATTATTTAAAGAAAGTCAGCATCAAAAAGAAAGGTCTTCAGCCTTGATTTAAAAGAACTTACACAAGAATTTAATACACAGGGCCTGGCTTGTCCTGGAAAGAGTCAACTAGGCGTGCAGCCTGGACCCGGCACATATCAATTAAAGCTTGCTGCATTTTGTACACAGGCATCCTTATCAGGCTGGGGAGACAGAGTTAGCTGCCGTCGTTGAGGGGGCAGAGGCGCCTGGCGTTTTACTTTTGGTGATTGTGTCAAAACTGGGGCAGGTTGACGCCGGGGGCGGATGATGGGAGAAGGAAGGGGGGATAAATTTGGTTCCAGCATTAACCAGCTCCTTCATCTGGTCAGTGAACTCCAACAGGGGGCAGGGGGACAGAGGGGAAAGGATGAGTGGAGAGATCAGTGGCATGGGTGGGGTATAGGGCAGTGAGGGAGAGGGATCCTCAAAGGCGTTGGTGTTGGTGAGGGGGTTCAAGGGGGGGTTGAGATTTCTCGTCTCTGTGGTCTCACATGGTCAAATCTCTCCATCAGCTGGGGGGCTGTGGAGGATCACTGCCGCGCTTTGTTATGTCTTCCTCTCGTTTAGATTCCTCTTGTCTCGTGTCCTTGGCTGAGGGAGCAGAAAGTAAAGTAGGTTAGAGGTGAACAGCTTTACTCCTGGCTTGTTAAGGACAAGTCCATCTGCCTTAAAAAGATGTCTGCGGTCCCAGAAAAAGTTAAAATGATCAATGAAATGCAGTGAATGGACGGTACATGCAGTTGAAAGCCATGTGTTCAGTGTCAACAATCTGCTCAATCTCTCAACTGCTCTTCTGCTGACTGGTGGTAGAGGGCCACTGATAAACACCTCCGCATTCAGAGAGCTGACTGTGTTCAGCAGATCCTTAAAGTCCAGTTTCAGCAATTCATACTGTTGCTTTATAAACCTATAGGCTTTAGGGACCGACTCAGATGCCCTTAACACTAGAGGTCGACCGATATGGGTTTTCTCTGGCCGATGCCGATGCCGATCTTTAGAAATCAGGGTCAGCTGATTGCCGATTAATGCTGCCGATTTATTTTGGCCGATATTTGGCCGATATGTGCTTGTTTTTAAACCTCTATTTGAAAGATAAAATGTAACACTAATGTACACAGAATTTCTCAACAAAAACATTTATTGAACACTTCACCAATCTACACTTGTAGCCTATACTTCATTTAAAAATGTATAATGTAAAAACATACTGTAGCCTATATTGTATAAATAATGTATGAAAAATATATAAAATAAACGAAACAGGTAAGAAGAAAATAAACATTGTCAAATAAACCTTTCAATGAAAAAATAAAGTTTAGTGCACTTATCAGCATTTATTAAACTTCTGAGAATACAAATCTGCTTCACAGAAAGTGTCATATTATTAATCTCAACACTATTTCCTCCTAACTCCTGCTGAATCACATAAGACTAGGGCTATCTAAAGTCAATTCTTGTTCACCTTGTTTGTTAGATCATTGTTCATTTGTAAGTGTTTTATCTGTGTTTTGGGGACCCTACTGTTAGCCTAGCTACATGTCCTGTTACACTCATTAGGATCTTATCTGAGCACATTTCTGTCATTCAAACAACTCTTAGTTGTAATTTAAAACTCATCCAGCCAATTTAATAAAATTAAGGGTTTTATTCGTGCTCGAGTCCATAGATGCAGTTAATGGATAGCCTACAGGAACGGAGAACTGAAGGCTCTGTTAGCAACGATTAGCTCCGTTAGCGGTTAGCTCCAGTTAACTCCGTTATAGGAGTGGATGAGACTGCCACGGACAGGGGTAACAACCATACTCTGATAAATGATATTCGGGGAGCTTCCACAGCGGTGTGGCCGTTTTGTACGGTTTTATTAGTACAGTTAATCCCAAGGCAAGAACACCAACAACATGCTACTGCTAACGGTAGCGTCTGAACCTGAAGTGGCTGCGCGAGACACACTGCGTAAGAATTCACGAGGGGAGGGGCTGGAGGCAGCTGGTCTGGGCGCGCTGTAAAAAATGTCGCCTATTCATGTTTTTAACACTAGGCTACCCGCAGATGCGCCTGCTTATTAATCGGCTTGATATTGGCCGATGCCGATTATGTAAAAAAATTGCCAAAAATCGGCCGGCCGATTAATCGGTCGACCTCTACTTAACACTGCTGCCTTGACTAGCTCATATTTGCTTCTGTCTGACTTGAAAAGGGAGGCATGGGCCTATTGTGCTTTACCCATAAGGACACACTGGATAAGAAGGGTGTGCTCTTCATCCGACCACTCTCTGGCACTTGGCATCCTCTAAAACAACAACAAAAAGAGATCTGGATTCTTTTACATTATTACATTACATTACATGTCATTTAGCTGACGCTTTTATCCAAAGCGACTTACAATTAAGTGCTTTCAACTGTGAAGGTTCTTCTTGAACTTTGGACAAATACAGCACAACACAACACACATTTCAATGCCAACACATACCATAGAACACACTTTTACTTACCAAAACCCAGTTGCACAGTGATCCAATACACACCTACAATAGCCACAACAACCCCCCACTAACTAAGACTAGACCAAAACTACCTATCTAAACGTAACCCTAGTCTTTAAACAGTTACAGTCAAGAGGTATTGAATCACAAAACCCAGCAGGACTTGAACTGGCTCATGGTGAGAGAGAGAGAGAGAGAGAGAGAGAGAGAGAGAGAGAGAGAGAGAGAGAGAGAGAGAGAGAGAGAGTCACACCTGGTTACATTTGACTCAAGCTTCATTAATAATTGATGTTCCTTGTTGTCAGTTTACTTGCAGCCTGGCTGTCTGAGATGGACGGTGGAGAGGAGGTGCGAGTGGAAGCTGTCCCATACTGCTGTTCCACCTGCGACGGAGGGGAGGTCGCCGGACGTAGCCTGGCTCGACGCAACAGGAAAACCCGCAGCCTGAGCACCTCCTCAGCCAGCAGCTCCTCTGACTTCAGGTGGGTGTTGAATAGGGGCCCACACATAGAACATGATTCCTTAATGTGGTGACAAGCCTGTTGTTTAACTACATGCTGCAAGATATGAGGAAAATATCTTATTGCGAATATTTTGACTGACACTGCGATTACGATATGATTCAGGACATTAAAGGGAATGATCATTTTTCATTATTCTCATGTTCATTGAAACATATTAACATTTAATTGATGACAGTGTGATTTTTGTGAGGATCTGTACCAAACAAAGATGTTTTTTCTTTAGTCTGTAGGATATGAATTGTAGGCTGGGACGTCTCTGTAGCACCACAACACCGGAACTAAACAGAGCTGAATTAGCACAACTTTTATTCATTTCTTTCACATCTACTGCAGTCAGATTCACTGTGTTCACTCGGGAGGAATCACTTCACATGGGTAGGCACTTGTAATGACATTTCGAACATGTTAAAGGTCCCATGACATAGTGCTCTTTGGATGCTTTTATATAGGCCTTAGTGGTCCCCTAATACTGTATCTGAAGTCTCTTTCCTGAAATTCAGCCTTGGTGTAGAATTACAGCCACTAGAGCCAGTCCCACAATGAGTTTTCCTTAGGATGTGCCATTTCTGTGTCTGTAGCTATTGAGGAGGAGAGAGGGGGGGCAAGGTGGAGGGTGGGGGTGTGGCCTTGACCAACTGCCACTTTGCTCGTTTGAAAGCCATGATGTCTCTCTCTTTCTCATGGGCGGGCCAAATTCTCTGGGTGGGCAAAGCAGAGAAAGAGGAGGTAATCTTACTCCTTATGACCTCATAAGGAGCAAGATTCCAGATTGGCCCATCTGAGCTTTCATTTTCTCAAAGGCAGAGCAGGATACCCAGGGCTCGGTTTACATCTATCGCCATTTCTAGCCACTGGGGGACCATAGGCAGGCTGGGGGAATGCATATTAATGTTAAAAAACTCATAAAGTGAAATTTTCATGCCATGCTGTGCTTTTTAAGATGCTAAAAGCACGTTTCAAACTTGCCCAGTTTCAGCCTCCTGGGTGCAAACTGTAGCAGGAGGATAACACGGTGTAGGCAACACCGATTGTTTTTCTCGCTACTGACAGCACTCCAAATTTACAAACAACAGAGCTACGTGTTGAAATCGACCGGCATTCTCCTTTAAGAACAGCTGCTATTGCTCGAAGCTGCGTGAGAAACATTTTTGAAATAGCCTTGTGAAATGATCTGTGTTGCACCACGTCAGATGCCTGTCCCTTCAACCATCACAGAAATGACTTCAAGAAAACCAAACGTTTGAGGCCTGAAATGTTTGTTTGCCTTAGATGTAGCAGGGCTTTGTTTGTATGTCATGGCAACAGGGATGTTGACGAGGACAATTGAAGAGGCGTTGTCCTATCTTAAGATGTCATTAACCCATTAGGACTGTCCCATTATTGATGTGAAAATTAAATGTCAAAGATTACACTTGTCCAAGATGTTGAAATACACTCCCACAGATACAGTTGTATTGAGTTTTTCCTAATTTGGCAATAAAACTTCTAATTTGTGACATTTGACAGAAAGCCGTGGTGATGAATTTAGGTAAACAAATGACGGAAGGTGATGAATGCTACAGTTACTTAAATTAAAGGTCAGTGACTCATAAAAACCAAACATGATGAAAGAGGGTTCCCTTGGCTGAAAGGTGCTTAGGATCTGAATCTGGTTTGGTTAAAAGCCTGAAATAAAGTCAGCGGTTAAGACACGCTGATCAAAGGCTTCTCTCAACTTTCTTTGATCATCACCCAAAAGAAAAAAAAAAACTGAAGGGTGATTATAATAATAATAACAACTTGTATTTATATAGTGCCTTTCATGAAACCCAAGGACATTTTACAGAATGACAGTGGTTAAGCTAAAGGAGGTTGTAGGCTGTGCTAAACAGGTGGTGTTTCAGGAGTTTATATTATATTATATCAGGATAGCATTTGGTATAGATTAAAGTAAACTTAAATGAATAACCATTTACATATCAGTTGTAAACTACATCTGTCAGTTGCAGTTTTAAAGTTTCCAGTTTGTCCTTTTTGTTGTTGAGTTGGTGAATGTGTAAATCTTAAAGCTGCATTTAAAACATGTTGTCCACTAATGGGCAGAAGAACTCCAAAACACTCACAGCACTTAACTATTCCATAGCATCTAGTCTCGCTTTGCCAGACCATCCACACGCTGCGGAGCGGAGGAGGGTCTGGCTAGTCCACACAGCATTCCAGGATGGGAGAAAAACATGCTCTGGTTTATTGGCATTTCTTTAAACCAATCAAAATCGTCATGGGCAGTGCTAAGCTCCGCATGGAGCCGCTGCAAAATAGTCGTGCGAGAGAAAACTCAGATTGGACAGATAGTCTAGCTAGCTGTCTGTTTATCCTGCAGAGATCTGAGGAGCAGTTAACCATAGTCCTCATGAATCCACCGGAGTTTAAAATTCCAACACAAAGAAAGCAAAAGGAAACGGAAATCGGAGAAAATACATGCATCCGGTGGAATTTCTTACGGCACCGGAGCAATCCCGGAAATGGAACGTTGTGGATATAGACTACATAGCATCAGTCTTACGCGACGTCAGTGGCATAGATGTAAATAGCTCTTTCTGTGAATTACATCCTGAAACATTTTATTTTGGTCTTGTAAATTGACATATAAGCTATGGAAAGAGTTTAATAATTTTACAGTTGACAACATTCTCTTTGATTAAGCTTGTTACTACAGAATTTATTGTAATAGGTTGCTATGATTATGGTGACAAGGACATTAATGCATTTTTCCTTATTAATCTAATTTCACTTTTCACCAAATTCCACTTTCACAATGTAAATTTACAGACACAAAAAATGCAAATTCTTTGTGCATGTAGGGGTGCATTTAAGGAATCGGAAGATCCTCCGTGATGGTGCAGGGGAGTAATGAAAAGCACCCAGGGTGTGCTAGGATTTTTCCACTGTTCAGAAAGCAGTGTCGTCTGTGGTCCAGAATAGATAAAGATATCTGATGTGTTTAATGTTAATGGTTATTTAAACTCTTGGGCTTTATTTCATCATTTACTGATACAGTGTTTGTACTGCAGTTAGGATTGATAGAAGTGTTTGTTTTTCAAACATTTCCCAATGCATCATTACCATTTGCCAAGAATTGTCATGTCTTGACACACCAAAGGTCACAGAGTACATTTAGCATGTGTTAATGTTATATAATACATTAGACAGAGTTGGGGTTTGTCACTGGGTGACCACAAAAATGACTCGCAGTGTATGAAATATATCATATCTGCTGATGATGAATTAAATTGTGGAAATCCTCTAAATGTCTCAGTCACTGTGGCTTTACTTCTCTTTTTTCTTTAAAATAAAGAAATGAAAGTGAAATTTATTTGATTTGAAATTTTGACATTGTCTTTCTCCAGCTCAGCTTACAGTGTCCTGTAAATGATGGGATTGTAACACTTATCTCACATATCACAAGTGAAACCAAATGAAACTTGCATTTCTTCTTTTTTACTGTTTAAAAATAGCCGCCACTTTAAAGCAACTGTGTTTTTCTTTAACAAATTGTATAGCTGATCCTTTGCATACTTGCCTGGCAGCGTCGGTTTCTTAAACCTGAATGTTTGCCTTTTTTATCTTCTCTTTTAGGAGGCCTCAGTCGCTTCATGGACCAAGCCCTGTGACCACATTCGGCCCGAAGGCATGCATGCTTCAGAATCCACATACAGTAATGTAAGTCGAACGAGGCAAATGGGTTCTGCATTATAAGGAGTGTTTGTACCCTGTTTTTTTTTTATTCCAGTTACGAGTCAGTGTACAACTTTGCATAGTCGTGTCCTTTTAGTCTGTGCAGCACCAAAAACCATGACAGCCACTTGCTGTTGCTTTTAGATCTTGTTGGGCGAGACTCTGAGATTTTGGGACCAGTTACACTGTTAATATTAAACCTTTCTTTCAACCATTTTAACTAGAACAGTTAGCTGACAGATGGCATTTAAGCCTGAACAGCACTTTCACTATACTACATAAAATAGTGGAAGTCAAAAAAAACTTTTAACCATGTTGAAATTTGGCAAAATGTGTAATATTGTAACACTTCTTATTAAAAAAGAAAATGTAATACAACATACAACAACACAAGGCGAGGCCGGTGCAGCTGACTGTCAGCAGACATTGTGAAAAACAACCTGCCTGTCAATTAATGGTTTGACCATCTTTTCATGTAGCTTATCAACAAGCTTCCTCCCTATTGAAAGCCAATGGGATGTATAATTAAGTAGTAAGTAATGTAACATCTATAGGGAGGGGTGGAAGGGGGATGGTCGCCACTTAGGGAGGGAGGGAAAGAGTTCAGGATGGGAGAGGGGGAAGGGATATACTGTTCGAATTTAGTATCGTCAAAAGACAGAGGGTCGTATGCTGCACTGATTTTAAAGCCCTCTGAGACAGATTTGTGATATTGGGCTATAATACGTATTTAATTGAATAAGACAAATAACTTGAACTGATCGATTAATTGACTATTTCATTAATCTTGTCCAATACAATAGCAATAAACCCTACCTTTTATAAAGCTCCTAACAAGGAACGATTAATTGCATTTGCAATTAAATTGCGATATGTTAAAATTAGATTTTCTAATTGCAGAGGCTGCGATTACACCCTGGTCACGTGACACGCGAGAGTAAAACAGTCTGCAGGGGAAGTTTCTGCAAACCGTCACGTATTGTGCAAAACGTGCCTTGCTAATGTTGCTACCTCACGGGGCAACACCACTAACCTGTATCACCACTTAAAAAAACCACAACACCACAAATCCATGTACGATAGTTGCATGGCTAAAAAACCTAACACCAAGGCCAAAATTGCCAAGGCCAAATGCCACCCGACAGGGATCACCGACTGCGTAACTCCATATGAACATACTTCAGTAACAGAATGTGGAAATTACTCAAGCAGTAAGTTTATTGCTAAAGAAAGGATGCACCTCAGTACGGTGATCAAGCCTGGGCTGACGGCTTTGATACAACATGCCCTCCGCACATATTTTAGCCAGGTCGCCATACCGAAGCTAACGTTACACAAAAAATGTAAACAGAGAGTCGCAGCGGAGCTGAAAAAAAGAGTATTTTCCGCTGCTACAACTGACATGGCAGTAGGATCACTGCGGCTGGCACTGCCGTACTCGTGCACATATTTAAAGTATTTAAGTAATTTAAAGTTCACAGACAGTGTTTAAAAAGGGCTTTTCTGCAATCTGCGCTTTAGTAAGTGTGATTTCTTAATGACTTTAATATTAATGTTTACACCAGGCTTATTTGTCAGTGCTTTATGTTGTCATGGTAATTATTACATGTCATTGTATCACAAGGCTGGACGTTCAACAAATCAGTCACTGTGATTAAAGTAGTTTATAAATAAATAATGTCATTCATGTAAATTCATGCATCACCCAATTTAATCAATATAATAACAGTAAAGGACAGTTTCTTTAATCCAATCCAAGTTTGAATCCAACAATCATTTTTTTTGTCTTTGTGAAATAATACAGCAGATAATGAGCTTAAAAAATAATCGCATTTTAGATCGCAATCGCAATATTGGTGGAAAAAAATCGCAATTAGATTATTTTCCAAAATCATTCAGCCCTACTCCTAACACTTAGTTTTTGTTCAGACTATGTAAAAGAGGTGTTGGTTCGTTCTGTAGCAATATAACATAGAATCATATCAGCATTATTCTGACATGTTATCATCAGAAGCTGAACACTTTACAAAGGTGCGTAGGTATTTAATTGTTGCAGACTATTGCATTTGGATTGGACAATAGAACTGTTGCATTAATCTACCTAATGAGTCAGTCTGCAGAGTGATGAAAGACTCTTGATGTTTTCCGTCAGAGCCTTGTCAGACTGTTGGCCCCTTGACTCCTCAGTTACGTAAGTGGCTCCTGGCACAGTTTATTTTGGACAGCAGTAATTAAAGGATTAGCTTCCTCAAAGCTGCTAGACGGGTTAAAAGTAGCAACACCAGGCTATCTTTATTCCAAAATAAAATTGGTTAGGCTGTAGTACTTTTAGAAATATCTAGTTCCTCAGAGAAATACTGTGCAAATGTAAAGTAGTCACAGTTTAGACAATCCAAACTGAAAATTGACCGCTTCTTTCATTCTCTGTGGAAGGGTGTGCTTGTGACACTGCTCAAGCTAGATTGGCACAGGTTTTTTTTGTTTGGTATTGCTTTTAAAATTTATTGGAGAACATTTGTTATTCAACTACAGAGAGAATCACCCTTCCCAAAGTTCTCTGTCGCCCTAAACACACCTTGAAATGAAACATGGCAATGATCTATGGAGGCATTTTAGAGCCAGCCTCGTTAGAACACTATGTTCCACATTTGTCTTTTTTATGTGATGCTCTTTATAAACAAACTCTGCCAACTGTTGCAGACTACACGCAGATACCATTGACTGTACACTGCATGCTAACATCATGCCCATGTGTGGCTATTTGTCATAAAATGAATCAAGGTCAAGCCTGATGGGCGCCTGGGTGGCTCACCTGGTGGAGCGGGCGCCCATGCATAGAGATTTAGGCCGCTTGCACACTGCCTGCGTGGCGTGAGCGTTTTTATTTCGGCTCCCATGTTAACAGGTTAGAGCTTGCACACTGCCTGCGTGACACGCATGTTGAGCCACGCCGAAAACGCGTGCCTGCTAGAAATAGGACCGACGCCTATTTTTCACGTTTTTTTTATCAGCATGTTGGAAGCGTTTCCAGGCAAAATAGAATAAGAAAAGATTTTATATGTCATTTTGACACGAATACATTTAATAAATGACATTTTGATGTTTGAAAGTCTCTAGGTTTTGACATAAATGCAGATATAAATGTAATTTAAAAAAAAAAATCTGTCAGTACAGAACGAAATATTCTGTAGCCTATTTTGCCTTCAATACTGCTGATGTTGTCTTTGCTGTAATCAAATCAGTCTATATTTATGTTTAACATGGTATTTCATTTTATCAATGGGAAACATACATGTGTACAGACAAGGCTAGCAGCAGCAGCAGCAGCAGCGCCGTTTCAGGCACGTTTCTGGTGTGCAAAGATTATAGAAAACGCCACGCTCACACCACGCAGCCAGTGTGTAGCCAACCTTACTCCTCGACGCAGCGGCAGCAGGTTCGACTCCACCCTGCAGCCGTTTGCTGCATGTCATTCCCCCTCTCTCTCCTCTTTCATGTTGTCAGCTGTCCTATATTAATAAATATTAATTTTATTTGATTCACAGCTGCTACATAGTGTTTTGACCTCGACGATCCAACTGCATTTTACCGTAAACTTGCGACCAGTGTTGGTCAAGTTACTTGGAAATAGTAATTAGTTACTGATTACTTCTCCAAGAAAGTAATCCAGTTACTTTACTGATTACTTATTTTCAAAAATAATTAGTTACTTTACTAGTTAAGTTACTTTTCAAAACTATGATGCACGACCTGAATAAAACAGTGGAAATTGGCAGCATGTCCTCGACAATATAGCCAGCGACGAGCTTCTTCAGTTCAGCGACACTAAGTCCTGTCGCTTTTAAGTTTTTAAGTTACGTTTTTTTCTTTTTAAGTCTATTTTCACCTGTTTAGCAGGAGAGGGGCCCTCGGAGGTTTGCCCGGTGGAATTGGATGTAGCCGCAGCGGTCATGTCAGTCGGGGGTTCAGATTTTTTTTTCAGTGAGTTTCACATTCCTGTGCCGGCTTGCTAGGTGCTTGCTCAGATTTGAGGTGGAATTTTTCACTGTAGATAAAAGTTTTCTTCCCACACAGAGTGTACAGCGGACAATGATGTTTTTGTCACCTTTAACCGAGTCAAACTCAAAGTAATGTCGGTGCTTCCAAGTATTAAACGCTGCATGGTCCTGCTCTCTCCCGCGCTCCATGTTGTCTCTTCTTCAACACTACACATGTCGGTGTTTACCACTGACGTCGCGGCGCACGGTCTCACAAAACAAAATCACGGTTAAGTAACGCAGTAACGCAGCCTACTTACGGGGAAGTAACAGTAATCTAATTACTGTTTTTGCAATTGTAATCCCTTACTTTACTCATTACTTGAAAAAAGTAATCGGATTACAGTAACGCGTTACTTCTAACGCGTTACTGCCCATCAGTGCTTGCGACTAGTTAACTTTCTAAAGCAGGCGCAATCGCTTGTTTGCTAAGAGTCGGGTCGGTGATTGTGAATGTGTGATTGTGTAAAGGTGTTCACGAGATAGATACCAACCTTTCTTTACTGAGACAGACGCTGTGTGCACAGTGGGCTCAATGGTGTTTTAAGCCTCCAACGTCGCCCTACAGGCAGCTAACCCTCACAGGAGCTCTGTGTGTGTGTGTGTGTGTGTGTGTGTGTGTGTGTGTGTGTGTGTGTGTGTGTGTGTGTGTGTGTGTGTGTGTGTGTGTGTGTGTGTGTGAGCGAGACACAAGTGACAGAGAGACGGAGGAGAGCAGGGAAAGGAAATGCAGAAGAACATGTTTTAAATAGAGTCACACATTAGTCTATGTGTGGGAAACACTGAATTATAAATGCAAATCTCTCTCAATCAAAAGCATATGCAGATGTTGATTTGTCTTTGTAATCTAACCTAGTGAATAGTCTGAAGTAACGGTATCTGCTGTACAGTATTTTCTCTACCTGTGTAAATAATCACTGCCATGGCAGTGTGTGAGATGAAATTGCTTTTGACAGTCAAAAGCAACTTACAGGTTGGTAAGCAGTGAACTGGTTATGCTTTAATAATGATGGTGGTACTGTAGTGGAACATTAGGAAGATCAAGCACTTCCTGATAACACATAATTACATAATTTACCCCCATAGCCCTGTTGATATATTTAGCCCTGCACTTCCTCTTCCTGCAGGTCGTCAGGCCCCATTGTCTCTTCTTGTCATAAAATGAAAAAGGAATTTCTCTGGCTTTACGTAAAAACACAAACACTTTATTTATTCTTTAAGGGGGAAGTTTTGTAATGGTTTCCTTTAATTAACTAGAGAATATCCAGCTGTTTTTTTATTAAATAAGTAGGAATGTAAACCAAAAAGTTATTCATTCATCTAATACAGTAATATAGTGTGTGTTTTCCACGTAGCATCTATCATTCTTTGTTATTTTAGGTAATTAAAGTGATTACGTAATTCTTTAAATAAAGAAGAATAATTGTGGTACAAAAGATGGCTTATAATACCATCTTTACAGTGGATATACTAGTTTCAGGAACAGCATGTTGTGTTTCGGTAAATCACACCTGTCCAATAAGGAAAGCCCTTCCCTGAAATGGGCGGGTTGAACCGGGCAGAGTGGGCTGGGCTGAGGTGAAGTCAACTTTAAGTTGAGTGAGAGCTGTAATTCAGCAGCAGAATGCACCAGGAAGGTTTAGTGTTAAGTCCTCATTGGGACAAATATAGCCACAGAGGATCCAGCTCGAGGGGTTGTTAGCTGATCCTGGAGCCCGACCACAGTGCATGGAGAGAGAGAGAGAGAGAGACTCTCCCCTCGCCTCGCTCAGCCTCTCAAAGACAGCCGGTGCCTGACTCACAGCTCGACTGCAAGAAGTGAACTGACTCAGTTGCTCCAGCTGCTCTACAATGTGTTGCAATCGAGGAAGTTGTTAGAGGTAAAATGAGCGGTTCTGTCAGTGCGGGCCATTGGAACAGTGCCTCGTTCTCCAGCTGAGTCAACCTGCAGCAGCATCCTTGTTACAGCTTATGTTTACAGCCATGAAGTTCAACCAGTGCGTACTGCAGGACACTCCTGGGAATCACAACGAGAACAAAGTGTGGAAATGGTGAGAGCATCTTCCCTGTCTCTTTCTCAACAGAGAGAATATGTTTTGATTGGTTGAAATATTAACTGGCACCACCAGGCAGTGCATGGATTACTGCCACCCACCGGATCAGAGAGGTTCACTGCAGCTAGCTAATAGTAATATCAAACTAATGTCATGCTTTAAAAGTACAAAAGACAAAGTAAAGAATTATTATTGGCGGCTGAGGGTTCAGGTTGGAACGATATCAAGGTTTAGTTGTAACACTTCAGAAGTGGCAGTGTTTGCGTGTTATCACAGGCTGGCTGTTGTAACAGCATGGCTCTGTGGTTTGGACAGAGCGGGGTTGTTGAATGAAAGGGGGAAGGTCAGTGTGTGGATGCTTTGAGGTGGTCTGAGGAGAAACTGTCCCTGAGTAGATCACAGCTCATCGCCGCTTCAAATGCAAATGAAGTTTTGCTTTGTGTCCTGTGTTTGTATTTGAAACCGGGCCTGCACAGTTTCCGTTTGTACTTGTCCATGGTTGGTTTAATCAGGTTCACTTAATTTAGGATGTGTTTTATTGTATTTGGATGTTTGCCTCCAGCTGTGGCACCTTTTGTAAAAAAAAATCTAAATGTCAAAGGGGATTGACACAATAACCTTTTGTGGTACGAGGCAGTCTGATAGTAATTACATTGCCTTGTGAATAATTTGTGGCAATGTTAAGGCTTTAGTTAGTGCATTTGCTTCGTTATGTTGTTTGGTGTTTTTGGTAGAACAGGGACAGGATATCGTCAGACTGAAGAGCTTTGTATTTGTGTTTTTTCGAATCACTGGTCTCAAACTATATAGGGGTCTGCAGGTTTTTCTTTCAAACACTTGTGTTCTCCTTGCAGGGGCCTTAGGTGGGATTGATTGTATTACTGAGAATGGTGCCTGATAATTTTAATATTTACAGTAGGCAGTACTGTAGGTAGTATCAATAGTAGGCCACATGTGCGGCCAGTGTTGACACACTGCTGAAATCTGTTCGGCCGAGAAGAGCTATCAGAACCAAACAAGAAAACTTGTTAATCAGCTTTAGAAGCCTAATGGGAGGGTATCAGCTGATATTCACAGTAAAAACCAACATGAATGCAGCATTGAGCACATTGGTTTTCATATTGTGTAAAAGTATTGCATGACCAGAGGGGAACAAATGTGGAGTGGAGCTAAAGTTGAATGTTTTCTGATGTGTTTAAATTGTTAGTTTCTTTTGGAACCATCTCCTCATTCTCACATTTAGTCTCAGTGATGATTGGTACAGCTGTTTGAAAGTAGGCTTGAATCCGCCGTTCTTGCCATGCGAGTGGTGTGAATGTCGCGGTGTGATACCGATGCTAATTTGCAAACCATTTGAAGCAGAGCTAATGGTTGTCAAGTTTGGGTATGTGGGCAGCCTGTATCGGTGTAACGCCACCTAACAAGAACTAACAATTTGACTCAGTAAGTGCCTAATATGTATGACAGAGCTGTAACTAATGATAGCCGGCATCATCAGACTTCAGTATTGTTCAGTAATCCTAGACTAGGATCCCTTGGCTAGTTCCAGTTTCAACATTTAGCCATTTTCCATATGGTTTTCATTAGTTCCAGCCCAGGGGAGTTTAGATTTTCATGCCTCCTGTTTTCGTTATTTGCATGTCGTGTTTTTCCCTTTGGGTTCATCCTAACAACTTGTGGCTCTTCCCTGCCATCTCTGAATGCACTTTGGTTTTAAGAGTGGAGTTTTTTTCCCTTATAAAACACCACTCCCACATTTTTATCTTGCCCTTTCATCTTTTTCTAAACATTTTACATTGTGCCAATAATGTCCCTGACTTTCTGTGAGGGGTTAAGATGAGACGAAGGCCCTGCAGACGACACAGGGGGGTCAGCAGTATGTGGCCACAGAGCTGGACTTTAAGCTGGTGTCTCTAATTGGATAGGTTCTAAGCAGTCCTGGTTATGATTAACAGTGGGTTGCCTTAGTTTGTTAACAGATCTTATGTAAGCCCCAGTCTGAGGCTCAACGCTCAGGTCTACGCTCATGTAACGGGGGAATCCTTATCAAGTGACCTTTGGGTCTGTTTTTCCCTCCTGAGATGAAAGTTGTGTTTTTGTGTTCAGGCACATTCAGGACCCCGCCAGCCAGAGACTGACATGGAACAAGCCACCAAAAAGTGTCCTTGTCATCAAGAAGATACAAGATGCCAGTCTGCTTCAGCCTTTCAAAGAGCTCTGCATGTTCCTCACCGAGGTATGACCACATGTTCCCTGAGACTCCTGACTGTGAGGCGGCCTTTAACAATGGACGGCATTGGCAGTGTTTGCGGGTGGGAAGTTGTTGAGGGCTCAATGTGAAAGCATTGTGTGTGATGCTGTCTTTCATTCAAAGTCCTTGCTGTCAGTTGCTAATCTTTTGTGTTTTGTGTGTGTGTGTGTGTGTGTGTGTGTGTGTGTGTGTGTGTGTGTGTGTGTGTGTGTGTGTGTGTGTGTGTGTGTTGAAGGTGAAAGACATGATTGTTTATGTGGAAAAGAAAGTTCTGGAGGACCCAGCCATTTCAGACGATGAAAACTTCAGAGCCATTACTAAGAAATTCTGCACTTTCAGAGACGGTAGGAAAACCAGTCATTGTATGGACACTATATATATATATATATATATACATACTGTGTATATATATATATATATATATATATATATATATATATATATATATATATATATATACATATATATATATATATATATATATAAAACAGTCAGGCTCTTAGTTGAGATATTTAACATCCTTTTTTTATTTCTCAGATCTTGATGACATCTCCAATCGCGTAGACTTCATCATCTGTCTTGGCGGAGATGGAACTTTACTGTATGCGTCTTCACTCTTCCAGGTATTCAGCAGTTTTGTATTGGCTGCTATTTCAGATGTAGTCTTAGTCTTAAGACAGAAATGCTTATTAGTTTTAGTCACATTTTGGTCATTTTTATCCTTCATAGTTTTAGTCGACGACAACTCAAAACATTTTAGTCCAGTGTTGGTTCGATGAAAAGTCATTACTTTTTAGTCCAAATTTTTTCCCTCTTTAAACCAGTGTTCATTTTGTCAACTTTTTTTTAAATTAAGTCTTTAGATGTGATTAGTTTTTATCATATTTAGGTCATCCACGTCATCAGATTATATTCAACATTTCAGTTAATCTAATCTCGCCTAAACCAATTATTTTGTCATTTTAGTCAAACTTATTGCACAGAAAGATTTTGTCTTATCATTATCTGATGAAAAACACTGGTTAAAGGATTTAGAATGCAGCTTTGCAGTTACTCGGAGTCCTCCTGATTGTGCTCATTAGTGATGCGCGTGTCAGTGACACCCACCCGGCCCATTATGAGAGCCAATGCACACTGTCCAACATGCAAAAATATGCGTTAATCAACCACAACAACGCTTCCTACTGTCACTTTAAAAATAGCCATTGTGTGCTTTCACATTTACTGGTATAACACAACAGTCTTCTCCTTTCTTTTCTAGGAGAGCGTTCCACCAGTTATGGCCTTCCACCTGGGCTCCCTGGGTTTCCTGACACCCTTCAAATTTGACACCTACCAGTCTCAGGTCACCCAAATTATTGAAGGTACTGTAAGTTCTCTAACCTGTCTGTCAGCCTCTTGTCTTTCTACAGCATAAACACCCTTGTTTTGTTTGCAAAGCATGTGTTGTGCTCCAGTTTTTTATATACAAAAGAGACTTCATATATCTGTATATGTATTGTATATAGGAAATGCTGCCATTGTCCTGCGAAGCCGCTTGAAAGTTCGGGTGCTTAAAGAGAACTGGGAGAAGAAGGCCAGAGTGGATGAAAAGGGCATCATCCTGACTAATGGGGACAACGAAAGCAGCCGGAAAGCTGTGCAATATCAGGTAATATCTGCAGATTACATCAGTTCTTTGGAACACATAAAAAAAACATTTGAGCTTTTGCCAACATTAATGTTCTCAGTCTACTTAAGATGTAAATAGCAGATCGTTATGTCAATCAGTTCATGTTGGGTGATTTACACACCAGCCCTGAGGGGTGTACCAAAAGGCAAAGTTCAGCAGAGCCAGGAACGTGGCTGGCTCGATAAAGCCTGAAGCCCCAATCAGAGATAATGGCTGTCACCAAGGTGGTTTTCAGCTTGCTCGGTTAACTTCCGGCTCGGTGTGCGATCCCTTAAAAGGGGGCGTTTGGCACGTCATTTCACTCTACTATCGCAAAAAATGGACAGATCGCTTGCCGCCTACATCCACCTGTTAAGAATATGAAAAAAATTATTACAGCAAAAAGTAACAATGTTGCTGAAAATGAGGCAAGAGAGGAGACAGAACATTACTTATTGTGTAAATTCATGAGCTGTAATATTTCTTTTACCATTCAATGCACTCTCAATGCCAACTGTTTTATTTCTAACATGACAGCTTACACTTTAAACTAGATTCAAGATGTATTAATGCAGCAGATTTAAACATCATACTCAAGAATTAGGTCTGACACTGTCCCATAATGAAATATATGTAGAAATCGCTTTAGTTTTTGGCCAAATCAAAGTGGATTGAATTTTATGGATTGATAATTATCTGTGATAATAGGCTACCAATAGACTAATACACTTTCTAACCGGTGTCCTGTTAGCTGCAATACGTGGAGTGTAAAACGGACTTCACAAATCAGGACCAAGCATAAAAGCATAATCCAAAGCGGTAACTTTTGAAGGAAGTAAACATCATATTGATTTATAATATAGTGAACTATTAATGTATGATTTATATAAGCTTGTTTTAGAGCCAGTGTGGGCCAATATCCAGAGAATACTACCGACATATTCTGTAGTTCAGTGAGAGCACCAACAACCTTGCAAATAAAATGCTGAGATAATAGATAAAATTGCTCAGATTTTCTGCACTACTGATGAAGGTTCCTGTGACAAAAAAAAACAAAACGCAACGCGATGCCTACAGTTTGTGCTACTACAATTGCACGGCTCTGTTCGGTGGCATAATTAATGTACACATTACAGCTGAACAAGTTTGCATTAATAAACTCTAAACATTAAATGGAGAGCCACCTTTGTAACATCAAAAACTCTGGCTTTGGACTCAATATACCTGGCTAACCCACTAATCTCACTCAGCCATGTGATGTCATTAATTACTCACCTTTCTTCAACCTGATGCCTATGGGATTTGAACCTGTTTTTAAAGAACTACAGAAGTAAACACTGCCGTAAGCTCCAGACAAGAAAAGTCGCTCTGACTGCAGGTATGAGGTTTATAGTCTTTGACAAATCCCATGATGAGGGTGTGTGTTAGACGACTGCAGACCAGGTGTTAGTGACATCATGTCAGTGCAGGGGTTTATGACAAACATGGTTACCATGTGACGGTGTGTTTCAGGTACTGAACGAGGTGGTGGTGGACAGAGGGCCATCCTCCTATCTCTCCAATGTCGACCTCTTCCTGGATGGACACCTCATTACCACAGTGCAGGGAGACGGTGAGTGGGCCGATCATCCGTCTTGATGTTCAGCGCTCTCTGGGAAAATATAAATGCTTACATGGGGTCAGTGTTGTTTGCACTAGTGTTGTAAATTAGCATTAAATTAATCGTCTATCTATACAGCTAACGTTAACGTTACTAGTGAACTTATTCGTGGGTTAGCGCAGTGCTGCTTTTATCCATGGTCAAAACAATCATACTACTAATAACTTGATGAGCGTGTTGAACGATGTTCAACAAGCATTAGCTAGCATTAATGTTAGCTACTTGTCAACCAGCACATACATTGTAGTAACATTAAGCTGGATTAATATTGATATGTATCAATAAATAAGGTTTCTGCTGTAGTACTGTGTTGCAAAGTGGCATGTTATTAATCACAAAATGATGCATTTTGGCAGAAAAAGCAGTGTTACCAGTATTTTTTTCTGTGACATTGTATGATTTACAATTACTCTCAAACGTAGCATCTGGGTGCCCGTGTCTTGACGGAAGTTACGAGTAACTAGATGGTGAAAGGTTATGACGCCACTGACGGGTGACGAGCTAAATGAAACGTGACGTGTCTGAAAATAAAATAACAGATTTCTCTGGGTTTGCCATTTGATAGAAACATTTGGGATAGTGTAACTACACAACTCAAAAAAATATATAACATAGGTATGGTCGTTTTTAGACATTTTAATGCAGAAAAGTTACATATTGTACCTTTAACCAGTCTAGAGTCAGAGAGTGCTGGCACATAAATCACATCAGCGTTTTATGCTGCTAAGGCTGCCGAGTATTCCCATTTCCACAACTGAGTGTACTTAATTCCCTGTGAGTAAAACCTGTCTGACAGCCCAAACAAGATAGAGCTAGCACGATAGGATAGCAATGTTTAGTCTCTGCACCTCTGGCTGACCTTTCCCTCCCAAACACGCAGTATGTATTCTGTACAGAAGCTTTAGACATTCATTCAAAAAACAATATATATACTTAAGAAAATTGTAGCTTGACATCACAGCAAAGTATTCAAAGAATATAAAAGATTCCCATCTATAAAACAGTCCTTTGTAGCTGTTGAAAACGAATCATACATATCGTGTCATGCTCTATCTTTGGCTCGCACGTTGCATGATGTTCTGCTGCTTAATGATTACACAGAACATTTCAAATGCAATCAGAACTGCATGTAACAAATTAACTTGCATGGTGGGTTAATTTGCATATTTACTTGCAAGTACATATACTTACTATATAAGAATGTGTTATAGAAGTATCATTTATGCATTGCAACTACAGTGTCCACTGTTCACTTCCTGTTGGAATGTTGATGCATAATTTGTCTGTCTAAATTAGTGCTGAAACAATTAGTCGATTAATTGCAGTAAAATTTGAGTACACTTGATATTCAATCCGTTGTTTAAATCATGTATCAAGCAAAACACCAAATGTTTTCTGGTTCCAGCTTCTCCAGTTTGAGGATTTGCTGCTTTCCCATTTTATATAATTTTCTCACTTTTCTGACATTTTATAGATGAAACAATTAGTCTATTAATAAAAATGATCACGGAAATAATAGTTAGTTGCAGCCCTAGTTTAAATATTCCCCATATTTTTCTTAAACCCTTACAGTGTTGGGGTGAGATTAAAATACAGACTAACAGGAGTGTTTCTTTTACATATAATTTGTTTTTGTGCCATATTTAAGTTAGTTGACATTTGTGGAGTTTATGCTTTTATTAGCCCTTTTCACATTGCACTTAGCCCCAGGCTAAAGGAGCTGTTAGCCCCAGGCTAAGGTAGTTGTTAACCCACAGGCTAAGGGAGCTGTTAGCCCCAGGCTAAGGTAGTTGTTAACCCACAGGCTAAAGGAGCTGTTAGCCCCAGGCTAAGGTAGTTGTTAACCCACAGGCTAAAGGAGCTGTTAGCCCCAGGCTAAGGGAGCTGTTAGCCCCAGGCTAAGGTAGTTGTTAACCCACCAGCTAAAGGAGCTGTTAGCCCCAGGCTAAGGTAGTTGTTAACCCACAGGCTAAAGGAGCTGTTAGCCCCAGACTAAGAAAGCATTCACACTGGCACAATCCTGGCCCATTCCTCTGGAGCAATGTAAGCCCCGAGTTTGTGGGGTTATCCCCTGAAACACTACTAAGCCTGGGGCTAAAAGTTACCAGGGTGAAACGGGGCTATTGACACTGAACCCAGGGCTAGTAGCTTGCAGTAACTCCTTAAGTGCCTTTAGGAGAATGTTAGGCTGTCACCTATTGAGGTACAGTATTAATGTCTTAGATGTGATGTTGTGCCTTAACTCACTGTGTGCGTGTGTCTCTGTGTCCCCTCAGGTGTGATAGTATCTACACCTACAGGAAGTACAGCGTATGCAGTGGCAGCAGGAGCTTCCATGATCCATCCCAACGTCCCAGCCATCATGATCACTCCCATCTGCCCACACTCGCTCTCCTTCAGACCCATCGTGGTGCCTGCCGGGGTGGAGCTCAAGGTATTTACAGTGCACTAAGTGTTTGGGTCAGTCGAGAAAGATGGTTTGGTTTGATATCAGAAGTTGAGGCATTTGCCAAATCTGATGCATATGATATCACATTACCATGCAATGCTTCTATAATAACAACTACTACTACTACTACTACTGGTACATTAACTGAAGTTACATGTTGATAAAGACCCTACATCATTATTTGATTATTTAATGTGTGTGTGACAGGTTCGGTTTAAAAAAAAAAAAGAAAGATTAAAAAAAAGACCATAGTATGTTAGAGGTAATGAAACTGACTTGTGGAGGAATTTCAGTAAAAGTTTGTGATTTAAGAATGAGTACATTTGAGCATTGAAGACAAAAAAACATGTTTTCTCTCAACCGTATGAGAAAAAAAAAAAAAAACCTGTTCTTTCTGTGACTTTTCTGCATTCTTTGCGTGTTTTTTTTCTCCAGATAATGTTGTCATGTGACGCCAGAAACACAGCCTGGGTGTCATTTGATGGAAGAAAGAGACAGGAGATCTGTCACGGAGACAGGTTAGTCCACATGCCGAGCTGCTCGTTACACGCCAGCCACACAAACCGCGAACACACACAGACAATAAGAGTGACGTTCATAGCAAATGAAGCAAAACAAAGCCCAGAGACTCTGTATGGATAATAATTCTCCCAGCAGCTGCCTCGACACAGACATGCTTTGTTCCATGTGTCTTAATGGGCTTGAGGCCAGGAGTGTCCTGCGTGCCAGATCTAGGTCCTTTTTACTTTATGTAACTGAGGAAGATAATGATTGAGATAATAACCTTCCTGGTACTTGAAATAAGCTGCCAGTCATTTTGAGTCATTTGAGCATTCTTAAACAAAAACCCAGTGTTGCTTTACAAGGAAGTTGCGGTGCTGCATCTGATGGCAACACCTCCTCTTTTGCTTTCCTGATTGCAAGTACTTTTCTTTCCTCATTCGGCCTGCAGCCATTGTGACACAAAACCTTTTCTGATGTTTTTTTTTCTTCTTCTTTCCATCCCTGTTCCAGTATTACCATCACTACTTCCTGCTTCCCCGTTCCCTCCATCTGTTTCCGGGACCCGGTCAATGACTGGTTCGAGAGCCTGGCCCAGTGTTTACACTGGAACGTGAGGAAGAAGCAGAACTACCTCAGCTCAGAGGACGAGGAGTTCTGAAGCATCTTTAAAGTCTCCTCAGAAGTCTCAAGGACTCCTTCCTCTTGGTTATAGCTTGACCATGCTCTGTGCCATTTTGTCTTTGATGGATAAAAGACAAAACGGTTTAGGTTTCGGCAAACTCCATTCAAAAACATCTGTCATATTATTGTTGCCCTTCATATGTGTTAACATTTTTAAATAGTAATATTCTAAGTATTGGGCCGAACAGCTCTTTTGCTGCAGTCCTCCATTTTGCTGGAATAAATGTGTGGAAATAAGAGGCGAACTATAAAAAAAAACCCACAAAGTGTTCAATTAAATTAAATAAGTCATTAAAATAAATAAATTAACCAGTTAATTTATATAACTATGTGAAAGGGAGTCTATCTATCGATATAGTCTGTTTAGTTTTTTTAGCCAACAGGAGATAGTTAGCTCTAGAGTCTGGTGAGAGGCTGGAAGCATGTTATTGGCTGAAAGGTGAGGAGGCGGAGACTGGTGACAACTTGATGCTTAAATAGTGACAGTTTAAAATAAAAGTGTCATTTAGAAAACTGCTAATATGAAATTAAGACAGGCTTTAGACCCAAACTCGTTTTAAAATAAAAAATTGTATAAAGAAAAAAAAAATGAAACTATTAAAATAGAAATGTATGAAGTAACATTTCATAAAAATGAGTTTAGTTTTAATAATTCATAAAATTGTTTCACAATTTATTTGACACTTTGAAGTTCCATAGAAAACAAATCTGAATGTTGAGCCTAATCAAACTCACTGATGCTACTCAGAGAACGGGGGTTACACAAGTAACATACCTACATTTGTATGTCAGAGGTACGCAGCATTAATAATGAGTCTGTAGAACACCCAGAAGATATTATATCATGTTCTAATGTGTATGCACGCTAAAATGGTGGACTTTGAATGGAGTTTGGCCCAACTATTGGTCCAGGACTGTGTGCTTTCCTAAGGTATGCTGTGTAAACCGGCTATTTGAAGTCAAAAAGCAGTTTGTAGAGAAAGTAATCTGAAGGAAAAGGCCAGGCTTGGGATGAACTTGGACTAAAACTCTGAAGGTCAGTTGTGGATAGCAGTTATTGCAATACTCTTTGATGGTCTGTTTGAGCACTTTTAAGTCTTTAAGACAGATGGCAGGGACACATCTACTACTTTTATAAACAACAAAAAGCTAGTTCTTTCAGAGCGGTAAAGGATCAGTTGGAATTATCTGGACGATTTAAAAAGAAATATCTGTTAAGTCAAACTTTTAATTCTGTTTATCAAATCAGGAAACACTGATGTAATGTCATGAATGCATGACTAATGTCTTACGCAATTTTTAGGTGCACCCTGGGGACGAGCACATTTACAGTACACCTACTTGGCAATAGTGGCCCAACTATACAGACTGTGCCTTAAACACTGGTATCATTAATGTATAGAAACGTTATTTTTCAAGGTTTACATCACGGTGATGATGTAATCACACACTTGCACAGATGTGTGATTTGTGCATTTTCATTGTAACCACATGTTGACTGTTGTCTTTGCTGTCTGCAGCGCTGACACTTGACTAATTGAGTTATGTAGAATGTGTCACATAGTCTCTGTCCTGCAGTCATGTAGTCGGTTTTGGATGACATGTCAAGAATGCGAGGAGGTGATATTCAAAGAGACCACAGTTCAAATGTTTTCAGTGTCTTTTTATTGTCTTGTTTTTTTTTAAATGTTGTCTAAGCCATAGCTGAATCCTGTGTAGGTTTAATAGACCAGTATCTGTGGGCTGTGGGTGATTTAATGCTCTGTGTAGAGTGAGGAATTGAATTTTTCAGACTTGTCAGTTTGCTACAAGTTTGCCACTGCACAATCTTGTTGAATGTGGCCTTCCTTACATAAATGTTCAAATAATAATGTCTAGATGTTATATACATTATGAATTGGTTTAACAAATTGTGTCAGGGTGAAAACATGAATGGTGGTGTACTGAAGTGGACCAACTAAGCTCCAAAAGGCAATCATTCCTTTACTGAGTATGTGTATATATGTGATGCTTGAATAAGATGTATTTTGTAAAGTATATGTTTATTAACCCGTTTACAATGTATCATTGCTGAAAATAAATCTATTTGATACTTTTTTACATTAATACCTTCTTCAGTTAATTATTTTTGTTGATGAAAGGTGTTTTAGCAGTTCTGATTCTCTAACTCTGTGATTCAACAGCTTGTAATTGGTCAGAAGTACTTGTACATTTCAATAGAGCCTAAGCTTATTCAAAATCAATTTCAGGACAACTTGAAGTCTAATTTTCAGATGAAGTTGGGTCAAAACAGATAATGTACACGAATATTGTTTGTTTCCAATGTTGGGCTGAACTGCTAAGTCCCAGTAATCTGCAGTTCTGCAAAAAGACTTCTCTTTTCTGTGAAGCATTGTCAACTCTTCTCTCAAAGTGCTTTTCACTTTTGTAACTCTTGACTTTTGTATCGTTAAGTTTGTTAATGTTTCTAATAAGAATCCTGCTATTTCTTTTTCCATAACACCTCAATAAACCGAGAGTTCATGTAACCAGGAAGTGTGTATCCTCCTGTTTAATCAACGTGCTTTACACCTGAAACCAGTCCTTGGGTTCATGCTTGCTATAAATCATGGAAATGTGGTAGAAGTCATGCAATTTGTTTGCAATATCCACTAAAAATAAAAAATAAAAAACAGTTACCTGGATGTAAATCCAGTTCTATTAGACTGTGCATAGGGAAGGGAGGATGCATCCAAAACAATTGTTTTGATATTTTATTAAGAACCTTGAATGAAAAAAGGACTTGAGTAAGTGCATTAAGGTGCGAAAGAGAAAGAATAAAATCAAGAAACCGGTAAGTAAAAACATTCCAGTGTTGCTCAAAGAGCAGTTTAGACAATGCAAATCACAAGTTTAAGTTTCACGATTACAATTTCAAAAAAGTAGTCATTGAATGTAATTTACAGGAAGGAAACAAAAAAAACCATTTAAGATTAAAGCTCCTTTGGCCACTTTAAAAATTAAAAACCATTATGTATCCAATCTATAAAAGGCATTTGATATCATTTCAGTTGTGATGCTTTACATTTGGAAATAGGCACATTGACAAAGGAGTGTTAGCTAAAATAAAAATCTATACAGTATAAAGCACTTTATTAGGAAAATATAAGCAAAAAAGTCAAGCTGACTGATTGGTGGAGTTGATGTTGAATATAAATATTAACTCCATAGGCCCTCAGCATGCAGCTTTGTCCTTGGTCCACGCCCACCGGATGTTTTATCACTTGCTGGGTGCAAACACTGCAAAAAAAAACATAAAGGGATGTGATTAAGACAAACATAAGGGGGAAGTAGTTTAGGATATTTAGAAATCTGCAAAGATTAGTTAATATTCTGCCGATGTAGCGTTTGTTTTGTCTTCTGCTCAGAGTAATGTTTGAAGGACTAAAACCAATTAAAGAAAAAGCAGTGACATCAGACAGTATATACTCACTCCTCTCCCTCAGGCCTTGGCCGAAGCTGTGCACCAGTCTGATGAGGCCCCAGAATAAAACCACTTTAATCACCAGTGAAATCAAACCTCCGGTGACGGAAGCTGCCTCCAAGGTGTACGTGCCGTCCTGGAACCATGTCACCACCACCTGTAATTAAAGCAAACCATTTTCCTGCAGTAATCCATTTCTGAATGTACACAAATGATATACATGCAATGCCAAACTCATATAACAGCAACAGATAATATACTGTAATGTCCCCTTGGGAAAACTTCTACTACTTTGAATCAATCTCACATCACTATCATGCTAAAATAGTCCCTAACATACTGTCACGCCTGTTTGAGTAATGTTTGATTAAAAACTACAGTGCCCAGCTCTATTAGGAAATAAGTGAGCCTATTTTTTTAATAAAGCTATATATTTTCGACTTTTTTTTAGGAAAAGTGTCCTAAAATGACCAAATGTCATCCATCGATCAGTATTTGTAAAAGCACTCACACAGATTCAGAGCTATTGAAATATTTGATCTCAGGGAAAACTCATTGGCAGCTCACCGTGTAAATCAGATAAACAAAGAAGGCTAGTTGAGGAAGGTTCAGCAACATGAAGACCCAAACTAACTTCTTGGCTTCCTTTAAAACCTGAAAAACAACAAGAAGTTACAACCACCGACTGCTTGAATACTACCACGTGTGCTCTTGATGGTTTATGGAATGCATCCTGTATGATATTTTAGTTTATGGTCCCTTTGTGTGAAGAGCCGTTTTTCTAGTGAAGATGATGGATGAAGAGCACTTACTGCAACAGCCCCAACGGCGGCGATCAGGCAGGCCCACACCACTCCGACGCCCAGGATGATGTTGTTGGGAGCAGACACGGCCAAGTCCGACGTGGTGATCACGATACACAGACACAACTGAAACAAACCAACAACATGTCAGTAATAAAGAAGTAGATAATTTGAAGAGGTACTTGTATTTCAGTTTGTTTCTGTCCTATTGCGTAAGAAAACTTTTTTGCACTCCTCTTTTGTTGGGCAGGTGCGTAGGATGTGATCAGAAATAGTAGATCAAAAAGTTGAGAGAAAAGTCCCGCACACTGACCATTACGCAAGCAATAATTTATTTAGAAAAATACAACGTTTCGGTCTCAGACCTTCATCAGGTAAATATTGTCCTATTGCTCTAAAATCACACACAAAGGCTCGCCATTTTGTACCAACACATGTAAAGTCATAGTATAGTATGATGTAAAAATGTTAAAAGTCATAGTATATTATGTGAAAATATCATATAATAGTATGTCGAAAAAAGTCATAAAATAGTCATAGTATAGTATGTCAAAAAAGTCATAGTATAGTATGTTGAAAAAAGTCTTGGTATAGTATGTTGAAAAAAGTCGTATAGTATGTTGAATAAAAGTCATAAAAATGTTATAGTATAGTATGTCGAAAAATGTCATGAAAAAAGTCATAGTATAGTATGTTGAAAAAAGGCATAAAAAAGTCATAGTATAGTACCGTATGTTGAAAAAAGTCATATAGTATGTTGAAAAAAAGTCATAAAAATGTCATAGAATAGTATGTTGAAAAAAGGCATAAAAAAGTCATAGTATAGTACCGTATGTTGAAAAAAGTCGTATAGTATGTTGAAAAAAAAGTCATAAATATGTCATAGAATAGTATGTTGAAAAAAGGCATAAAAAATTCATAGTATAGTATGTAGAAAAAAGTCATAGTATAGTACTGTATGTTGAAAAAAAGTCATAAAAATGTCATAGAATAGTATGTCGAAAAAAGTCATAAAATAGCCATAGTATAGTATGTTGAAAAAAGTCATAGTATAGTATGTTGAAAAAAGTCTTGGTATAGTATGTTGAAAAAAGTCGTATAGTATGTTGAATAAAAGTCATAAAAATGTTATAGTATAGTATGTCGAAAAATGTCATGAAAAAAGTCATAGTATAGTATGTTGAAAAAAGGCATAAAGAAGTCATAGTATAGTACCGTATGTTGAAAAAAGTCGTATAGTATGTTGAAAAAAAAGTCATAAATATGTCATAGAATAGTATGTTGAAAAAAGGCATAAAAAATTCATAGTATAGTATGTAGAAAAAAGTCATAGTATAGTACTGTATGTTGAAAAAAAGTCATAAAAATGTCATAGAATAGTATGTCGAAAAAAGTCATAAAATAGCCATAGTATAGTATGTCGAAAAAAGTCATAGTACAGTATGTTGAAAAAAGGCATAAAAAGTCATATTATAGTAAGTCAAAAAAAGTCATAGTATAGTATGTTGAAAAATGTCATAGTATAGTATGTCGAAAAAAGGCATAATATGGCATGTCGAAAAAGTCATAAAACTGTCATAGTATAGTATGTTGAAAAAAGTCACTAAAATGTTATAGTATAGTATGTCGTAAAAAATTATGAAAAATCTTAAAATAGTCATAGTATAGTATGTTGAAAAAAGTCATAGTATAGTATGTCGAAAAAAGTCATAGTATAGTATGTTGAAAAAAGTCACTAAAAAGTCATAATATAGTATGTCGAAACAAATCATGAGAAATCATAAAAAGGTCATAATATAGCATGTCGTAAAAAATCATAAATAAAAATGTCATAGTATAGTATGTCGTAAAAAGTCATAGTATAGTATGTCGAAAAAAGTTTTAAAAAGTCATAGTATAGTATGTCGCAAAAAATCATGAAAAGTCATAAAAAAGTCATAGTATAGTATGTTGCAAAAAGTCATAGTAAAGTATGTTGAAAGAAGTGATAACAAAATCATTGTATAGTATGTCGAAAAAATGTCATGAAAAGGGCACACAACGGGGACATGGAATCAAACCTGGGTCAGAGGCTGCACTGATTACTTTCCTGTTAAAGCAGTGCAAACCACCATGCCACTGTGCCAAGTGCCACAAAATAATTCATGTTGTAAACTGTAATAGCATAGTACGTCAAAAAAAGCAATAAAAAAGTCACAGTATGGTATGTCGAAAAAAGTGATAAAAAGTCATGGTATAGTATGTAAAAAAAGAGTAATAAAAAAGTCATAGTATAGTATGTCGAAAAAATCTCATGAAGGGCCCAACCTGAATTGGGATTTGAACCTGGTTAAGAGTCTACAGTACCTACCTGCCTGTTGAAGCGGTGCAAACCACCAATCCACTGTGGCACAAAAGACTTGAAGTTGAAAACAGTAAAAGAATAGCATATATCGAAAAAAGCAATTAAAAAGTCACAGTATGGATAAAGTAAAGTATAAAGTGACAAAAAGACATGGTATTGTAGGTTGAAAAGAGTAATAAAAAAATCATAGTATAGTATGTCGAAAAAAGGCATAAAAAAAGTCATAGTATAGTATGTAGAAAAAAGTCATAGTATAGTACTGTATGTTGAAAAAAAGTCATAAAAATGTCATAGTATAGTATGTCGAAAAAAGTCATAGTACAGTATGTTGAAAAAAGGCATAAAAAGTCATATTATAGTAAGTCAAAAAAAGTCATAGTATAGTATGTCGAAAAATGTCATAGTATAGTATGTCGAAAAAAGGCATAATATGGCATGTCGAAAAAGTCATAAAACTGTCATAGTATAGTATGTTGAAAAAAGTCACTAAAATGTTATAGTATAGTATGTCGTAAAAAATTATGAAAAATCTTAAAATAGTCATAGTATAGTATGTTGAAAAAAGTCACTAAAAAGTCATAGTATAGTATGTCGAAACAAATCATGAAAAATCATAAAAAAGTCATAATATAGTATGTCGTAAGAAGTCATAATATAGCATGTCGGAAAAAATCATAAATAAAAATGTCATAGTATAGTATGTTGCAAAAAGTCATAGTAAAGTATGTTGAAAGAAGTGATAACAAAATCATTGTATAGTATGTCGAAAAAATGTCATGAAAAGGGCACACAACGGGGACATGGAATCAAACCTGGGTCAGAGGCTGCACTGATTACTTTCCTGTTAAAGCAGTGCAAACCACCATGCCACTGTGCCAAGTGCCACAAAACAATTCATGTTGTAAACTGTAATAGCATAGTACGTCAAAAAAAGCAATAAAAAAGTCACAGTATGGTATGTCGAAAAAAGTGATAAAAAGTCATGGTATAGTATGTCGAAAAAATCTCACAAAGGGCCCAACTTGGATTGGGATTTGAACCTGGTTAAGAGTCTACAGTACCTACCTGCCTGTTGAAGCAGTGCAAACCACCAATCCACTGTGGCACAAAAGACTTGAAGTTCAAAACAGTAATAGAATAGCATATCGAAAAAAGCAATTTAAAAAGTCACAGTATGTATAAAGTAAAGTATAAAGTGACAAAAAGTCATGGTCGAAAAAAGTTTAAAAATAGTCATATTATAGTATGTTGAAAAAATGCATACTATAGTATGTCGTAAAAAGTCATAGTATAGTATGTCGTAAAAAGTCATAGTATAGTATGTCGTAAAAAGTCATAGTATAGTATGTCGAAAAAAGTTTAAAAATAGTCATATTATAATGTTGAAAAAAAGCATAGTATAGTATGTCGAAAAAAGTTTAAAAAAATCATAGTATAGTATATCGTAAAAAGTCATAGTATAGTATGTCAAAAAAAGTTTAAAAATAGTCATATTATAGTATATTGGAAAAAGGCATAGTATAGTATATCGTAAAAATCTCATGAAGTTGGATTGGGATTTGAACCTGGTTAAGAGTCTACAGTACCTACCTGCCTGTTGAAGCGGTGCAAACCACCAATCCACTGTGGCACAAAAGACTTGAAGTTGAAAACAGTAAAAGAATAGCATATCGAAAAAAGCAATTTAAAAAGTCACAGTATGTATAAAGTATAAAGTGACAAAAAGTCATGGTATTGTAGGTTGAAAAGAGTAATAAAAAGTCATAGTATAGTATGTCGAAAAAAGTCATAGTATAGTAAGTAGGTTGAAAAAAAGTTTTAAAAAATGTCATAGTACAGTATGTCAAAAAAAGACATGATATGGTATATCCAAAAAAGTCATATTATAGTATGTAGAAAATAGTCATAGTATAGTATGTTGAAAAAAAGTGATAAAAAAGTCATATTATAGTATGTCGAAAAAAGGCATAGGCTAGTATAGTATGTTGAAAAATGTCATGAAAATGTCATAGTATAGATATGTCGAAAAAAAAAGTCATAGTATAGTATGTCAAAAAGTCACAAAAAAGTAATAGTATAGTATGTCGAAAAAAATCATGAAAAAGTCATAGTATAGTATGTCAAAAAAGTGATAAAAAAGTCATAGTATAGTATGTTGAAAAAAGTTTAAAATAGTCATATTATAGTATGTTGAACAAAGGCATTGTATATAGTATGTCGAAAAAAAGTCATGAAAATGTCAGTGTACTATGTCGAAAAAAGTCATGAAAAGTCATAGTATAGTATGTTGAAAAAAAGTCATAGTATAGTATGTCGAAAAATGTCATTAAAATGTCATAGTATAGTATGTCGAAAAAAAGTCATAGTATAGTGCATCGAAAAAAGTCATAGTACAGTATGGCGAAAAAAGTAAAAAAAAATAATCATAGCATAGTATGTTGTAAACGTGTAAAAAAAAAGTCATAGAATAATATGTTGTGAAAAATGTTTTTAAAAATAGTCAGAATATGTCGTAAAAATGTAAAAGAAAGTCCTAGGATATTATGTCAAAAAAGTAAAAAAAAAAAAAAACAAGTCATAGTATGTATGTCGAAAAAAGTTTTTAAAAAGGCATAGTATAGTATGTTGACAAAAGTCATAAAAATGTCATAGTATAGTATGTCAAAAAAAGTCATAGTACTGTACGTAGAAAAAAGTGATAACAGAAATGGCGGTGCCAGAAATGCAGAGACAGCAGGGCAGTGGTGAGCTTGAGGATTTAATAAAATAAAGGCGATACAACAAAAAGAGTCCTGAAGACAGTAGGCAAAAATAGTTCCAAAACGTTGAGGAAGCCAAAAGACCAGGAATCACAGAAAACTGGAACACCAAGACAAAGGGGTAGACTTACACAAACACTCTATACACAATACACACAATACAATGATCTGACAACAGACAAAGACAACACAGAGACTTATGCTGTGTTCATAGACATCGGAAAAACATTTTTCCGAGTGAAAACGTCACCATTCACGTCACTTCCTGTGGGAATCAGAGGTGGGAAACTCGGGCTGGATTTTGCTAACCGAGTTTCCCAGTTGGTGACGCGTTGTTGACAACTGAGGTTTGATGTAGGCAACTTTGGTTCACTGAACATATTTCAATGACAAACTGTTTATTGTGGGCCAACGCCTCTGCCAAGAAACATACACAGACATAATATGTTTCAAATTATTCCTAAATAGGCCCATGTATAAAAAAAAACTAGGGCTGTCAAAATAAAAAGAAAATAACGCAGATTAATCCATTCCAGCCGTTCTAGCCACCATTGGACTGTAAAATGAAGGAGGGAGACGAGAATGTTCTGCCTGGATCATTAATTGGAACATTTACTTGTAAAAATCTTCTTCCTGCCAACCCTGGCTACCGAAACCTGGTGCCACTGATATGTCTGCACTTCTCTCTGATGCTCTGAAGACGATACAAGCAACACAAACACCGCTGCATGTGACGCTAGTTAACACTATACTCGACAGCAGCTAACGTTAGCCTACCGCTAGCTAGTAGCTGGATTAAAAACGGTTAAAATGCTGACAGCTAACGCTAAACGGTGTAAAGTTTGACTGTGTTTTAGCCGTCGGAAAAACAACATAGACGGTGCGTTCAATGAAACTGGTAAACTACAGACTCATGGTGTATTTGGAGTTATTGTAAATGTCCTTTTCCCATCTGGTGGTTGTTTTTGTCATTCAACAGCAATTTACTAGTGAAATAAGTTATTGTTATTGTTATACATTATTATTAAATCATTTAATTTGACCATATGGCCTTAGCAATAAACAAGCCGTTCTTTAATGTCACCAACTGTTGTTTAGTACCCTTTTTTTTCTTTTCTTTTTTTACTTTCTTAAAAGTATCGGTTCAGGCACCGTTAATTATGTATGCGATTAATTTCGATTAATTAATTACAGAGTATGTAATTAATTAGATTAATTTTTTTAATCGATTGACAGCCCTAAAAAAAACACATTATCCGTGTCCTTTCCTGTCCGTTGTCCTGCAGATAACATGCGCTGTTTGTATGCTCGCATAAGAAAACAGCAGCAAATCTTTTGTTATTGTGGCCTCCATGTTTTCACACACCTGATGCTCTAGGCTACGGCCAACCGTTGGTGGCAGTCATGCAACAATTTGTTATGCCAAACGCCAATATAACAGAAGAAGAAGAAGAAGAAGAAGAAGAAGAAGAAGAAGAAGAACATGCATCCCGACCATGTGAACGCTGCCAGTCGGAAAAACAACGTAACCACGGGGGCGGTCCCTGTTATTTCCAGGTAGCATGAACGCAGCATAAATACACAAGGTAACGAGGGTGAAACAAGGGACAGGTGACACAAGGCTCAGGAACAGGTGAAACACATCAGGGTGGGGCAGACAATCACAAAGGCGGGAAAACACAAGGCAGGAAGTAAAACAAGACATGACATGGGAGAGAGAGAAACTACAAAATAAAACAGAACAATAACAAAGTCATAGTATAGCATGTCGAAAAAAGTCATAGTACTGTACGTCGAAAAAGTGATAAAGTCATAGTATAGCATGCCGAAGTCAAAAGTCAACAAAGTCAAAAAAACATTAAAAAGTCATAGTATGGTATGCCGAAAAAAATCTAAGTATAGTATGTTAAAAAAAAGTCATAAAAAAGTAATAGTATTGTATGTTACTTACTTACACCTCACTACGTGCCGGCATTTGTAATGCCCACTTATTCTGCACTTAATGTAACATATTGTATTCTGTATTCTTGTACTGTATTGAATGTGAAACTATTTGTTGTCTTGCACGCCTACGCTTTTCTTGGCCAGGTTGCCGTTGCAAATGAGAACCTGTTCTCAACAGCCTACCTGGTTAAATAAAGGTTAAATAAAAAAATAAATAAAAATAAAATGTTGGAAA
This sequence comes from Sander lucioperca, assembly GCF_008315115.2. Classification (NCBI taxonomy): domain Eukaryota; kingdom Metazoa; phylum Chordata; class Actinopteri; order Perciformes; family Percidae; genus Sander; species Sander lucioperca. The sequence continues at coordinate 11,776,586 of NC_050184.1, forward strand.
AAAACGTCACGAAAAGGGCCAACCCAGACTGGGAATAGAACCTGGGTCAGAGTCTACAGTGACTTCTTGCTGGTTGCCTTTTCATGTTGAAAACAGTAAAAGTATAGTGTGTCGAAAAAAAACATTGAAAAGTCATAGTATGGTATGTCGTAAAAATGCCATAAAAGGTCATAGTAAAGTGTATCATAAAAAAAAAATAGAATAAGTACGTGGTGAAAATGTAAAAAAAAGTCAGTATATGTTGTCAAAATGTAAAAGAACATCCAGGTATAGTATGTCAAAAAAAGTAAAAAGAATAAGACATATTGTATGTCAAAAAAGTGATAGTGTAGTAGGTAAAAAAAAAGTCATAAAAAATCCATCGTGTGGTAGGTCATAAAAAGGTTTAAGAAAGTCATAGTATAGTATGTTGTAAAAATGTATTTTAAAAAGTCATAGTATAGTATGTTGTAAATTTTAAAAAAAAAAGTCATATTATAGTATGTCATAAGAAATAATAAAAAAAAAAGTCATAGTATAGTAAAAAAGTATATACTAGGGGTGTAACTGTACACAGAAGTTACGGTTCAGTTCATACCATGGTTTTGGATCACGGTTTGCTGTGAGTTCTGGACAGTGAAAAAAAAAACAGACATTTTGAACAGACAGTAGTGCAAGTTTCAAATACAGACGAAAGCCTCTTGCTGGGGACTGAGGTAACATTGTACCCACTGGCAACTTGGTAAACTATTTTCATTAGAAGATAAAAATGAACACTGTACGAACACTGACGATGCACTTTCCCATGAGGCAATAGATCACAATAGGCAACCTTGTTCCCACATTACCTGCATCAACCTACCTACCGTGTATTCTGCGGCGGCTGCGTGCACCCGCACCGTGACCCCTTTACTTTTAAGGCTCAGTACAGACCAGACCAGTCCTAACACACACACACACACACACACACACACACACGTATGTAAATGTACAGTGGTGCTCATAAGTTTATGAACCCATGCTAAAGTTGAAAAAGAGGAATAAAAAAATATTCACCATACCTAGAGGTTGCCATGGTTTTATTTCAGTTAGCCTAATAGCTGGTTGGATTTGCATTGAGAGATGATTTTATGGAAAGTACCCCATGTCAATCTCTAGGTATGGTGAAGGGTATGTGATGATGTGGGGCTATTTTAATTACAAAGGCCAAGGGAACTTTATCAGGATGCATAGTATCCTGGATCCATGAAATAACTGGCCTTTAAAAATAAAACTCTGCCTGCCTCTATGGGAATTTAACATAGGGGTGTCCTTACTTATGCCCCCTGTATTTTAAGTAAAAAACATTTATTTATTTACGATACATTATTCATTCACAAAGAAAACTGTGTTGGAAAGGTTGGATTTTTCCTAATTTTTTTAATAAGGCGTTAAGATCAATTTCCAAAAGACGATTTTTTTTATTCCTCTTTTTAGTCAACTTTAGCATGGGTTCATAAATATAATAAATAAAAACTTATGAGCACCACTGTATATGTGTATATGTGTGTGTCTGCACTGTGGAGGTTGTCTGACACATTTTGTATAAAGAAATGTACATGAACCTGAGCCTGAAGATCAAAGGTCACCATGGAGAAACACAGGTTGAGCAGAAAGTATTGCTCCTGGAGGCTCTCCAAGGCCCCGCCCACACGGAATGCCATCATGTTGGGCCTCCGGATGAGCAGCGTGGTGCAAAAGACGTGGATCACGCCCAGACACATGATGCACACAAAGCGAACCTGCGACATAAATCAAAGTGTTGGATGAATTGGACAACTGATATTGGATGGATTGGATAAAGTGCTGCTACAGGCAACGTCAGAGGATCACCACTATTAATTTCATCATTCCATGGCAATCCATCTAATTAAAGGGGTGGTTCAGAATTTTGGACATGGGACCTCATTTCCAAGTTAGCCAGTGTGTTATTTATCAGAGACCATTTTCAATACTTTACATCCAGTCCTTCCAGTTGCAGAGTTCACTGGTGCTAGGCTAGCGCAAGTCAACAGTATCTGCTAGCCTGCCACTAAAAACAGTCTTACCCACTCCACAGTACACCCAAGGCAAATAAATTATAACACCAGAATATCGATGTAAATGTCTGTGTTGATAGAATAATGTTAGAAATAAAACTACCCTTTAAAACCAATGTGTCCTATGTCCAAAATTCTGAACCACCCCTTTAAACTCAGGTCATTCAGGAAGACTTCTATGCTTTCATTCTCCTCTCTCTCTTTCCCAATCTGATCAGGTGACTCTGGGCATTCACTCTTTCAGTTAAATGATTTCCATGAGCCAATCACATCATTGCACCCCTGCTTTAAATCTGTTCTCCTCTTTGCTGCTGTCAGTTGTCATTTCAGGCAAATCAAGCAACCCTCATCTACCCCATTCACCTCCAATCATCATCATTTCCCAGCACCAAGGGTCCTACACCACAAGTTCCGCTCCCATAACATCCATCCAGATCTTTAGGCTTCCTTCACCACCACCAGTGTCTAGATTCCATTGAGGGATATTCCTGCCTACTCATGGCCTCTCTACCCCTTATAAAATGTACATAGCGATCAGTGTTGGGGAGTAACGGAATACATGTACCGGCGTTACGTATTCAGAATACAAATTATGAGTAACTGTATTCCATTACAGTTACAATTTAAATAGTTGGTATTTAGAATACAGTTACATTGTTGAAATGGATTACATGACGATACTTCTCTGTTTCACGAGTTTTTCACTCTCTAAATAAATTAAGGCAACTCCATGCATTTCCCAGAAGCCCCAATATGAAAACGAAAAAATTAGCTATTTGCGTGATCACTGATAGGGGTAGAGATGGAGCCGGAACCGGCACAACAGAGCCAGGGCAGGAATGCATTTCTATCTTGGAAATTCAAACAGCATTTCACATTAAAGAAAGAACAGGGAGAACGAAATTGCAGTGCAATTTCTGCTTGCCAGCAACCAACCTCCTTTCAGCGTCCAAATTACTCCACCTCCAACCTGAAAAAGCATCTTAAAGTAAGTTGTTTTTTTTAATTAGCCAAGGGTAGTCGTCTGCTGTAGTTTCACTGGTCACCTTGCTATTTTATAGTTGACGTGCGACTTTACATTCTCCTATGTGCTGATTTACTAGCTCCAGAGCCGTGGAAAGACTGACTAGCCCCGTTTGACATGTTAGCTAACGTTAGCTAAAATTAGTTCGTGGTAGCTTAGACTGCGGTTAGATTTTTGTAGTATGCAGTTCGGGACTCCAAATACAACAATCTATCTGCTTGTTCAGGTACACATTCAGCCAGTTGGAACAGAAGAACAGACCAGAATAGGCCTGTTTAGTAAGCTGTATGTGATGGCCGCATTCCTACACTTATAAAATGCAATTCAATGTGGAAGTAATCCAAGTATTCAGAATAACGGAATACGTTATAAATTACATTTTTGGGCGTGTATTCTGTAACAGAATACGTTTTGAAAGTATCCTTCCCAACACTGATAGCGATGGATTCTAGACTCTGTACATTTCAACTCTGTGCATCTTGTGATGAATAAACGTATTTCCACCTTTCAATGAAGTCTCTCCTGATTGAAATAGTTGTTGAGCCATTTCAGACCGGACCAAAGTGGTGGACTGACTGACCGACTGAACCACCGACTGCCATCCATAGTAACATGACATTTATATAGTGTTTCCTGCAGGGTGGTAAAGCCTGAGTAAGATCATTCAGGGCAGGGGTCAGTACATACAGTATATGTCATAGAGAGTTCAGGTCACTGATCAGCAAACCTTTTAGTGAACAGGAGAAACTAACCAGTGATGCAGCAGCTAGCTGTAGATTTAAACATGATAAACATAACGTATAAAACAAGTAATGACTAAAAGTTGACTAAAATGTAATGACGGGATAATGTTGGTATTGGCAGTGGTAGAAGAGGTACTCAAAACATTTCTTCTAGTAAATTATAGTATAGTAAAACTATTAACTATTAATAGTAAAACTATTAATACCGCACAGTACAGGTCCTGCATTCAAAAGTTCCTTCCAAGTGAAGAGTGAAAGAGAGGCATTATATCAGCACAATGTATTAAATTGACTTAATGTAGTTAAACGATAGTTTAATAAATAACAATGCATCATATTTTAATTGTGACACTTTGTGAGTAAAGTCTGAATCTGCAACAAAACCAGGAACATGTCTCTGTAAGGTAAATTTAGTAGTACAATGTTTTCCTCTGAAGTTGAAGTACACAGTCAGTATAGTATACAGTTGGGTTGCATTGGGGACCTTCTGTAAGTTATTTTGGGGTACAGTGGTTCTGAAGAAAGCTGCAAGCAGCAATACAGGAGGCCAAGCAATCTCATAGTTCCAAACAGCCAACCAACTAGAGAAATACGAATGTAAATGACTGGTGTTTTCTCCTTCTGCACAAGCCAAATCTGTTTCTCACAATTTACCATCAGTTATTTTTTCCCATATGAAGGCAAATATTGAATGTAGATGATTCAGCATCAGCAAACATCAACCAGCAGCCATGATATCCAGTCAGATGTGACTGATACAGTACATACAATAGTGACATCAGGTGGTGGAAGATAAGATTGAATGAAATGCTTTTTAAGAAGAAGCAGAGCTTTAAGTATTGGAGGAAGACTAATTGAAATTTGAATTTGTCTATACTGACTGACCCTCACCCTAACCATAACCTAATTCTAACCCTAATCCTAAAACCAAGTCTTAACCCTCAAACAGCCCTTTAAAGTTGTGGGGTCCAGCATTTTGGCCCTACAAAGCTGTCCGGACCCAACAAGTATACTGTATTCCCGGTTTTTGGACCCCACGAATATAGTTAAACAAGAACACACACACACACACACACACACACACACACACACACACACACACACACACACACACACACACACACACACACACATATATAGAGGCTTCCTGATTTATTAGATAGCTGATCATTCATTATAAAACTGTCTTGGTGCAGTGTGTTTTCTCAGAGAGGCCAGTAGAGGGCGACCTACCAGCAGCTCCTGCTTGCCCTTTGGCCCCAGCACGGAGAAGTTGACCACAGATCGAACCATCACCCCCAACACGCTGAGCACAAACACCACCAGCTCCTGTCTGTTCTCCTGCAACACACCCCGGCTGATGTAGTAGATGCAGAACACTGCGGGGGACAGACCATACAATGCTCACATACAACACCAGTCACTTCATTAAAATAATGTATTCTTTGAATAGCTACACTTTCACATTTGCTCTTTTACAAGTAACAAAAGTTACTAACCCTACTCTGTATTGGACGATACTCAAATCCCAGGTATCGGTATCGGTACTGAAAAAGTCGGATCGGTACATACCTACTTATTATGGTCCTGGTACTGATCTTTTTAACTTTTTGGTGTATAAAATGTCATTAACAATAATAAATGTCTATTACAAGCTACCAAATCCCAAAGTTTTATTTGAAGGTTTCTTAACTTAGTCTGATCATCCACAACAAATGATTAATCTAGAAAGATAATTGGCAGATTGATCAATAAGGAAAATAATTGTCAGTTGTAAACATAATTTAATGACAGTTGTGGCTATTGTATAGTAAACTGTAAAACACTGCAAAAAAAAGATCAATACAGACACGTTGGTAAAAGATAAAGCTTCAGCAGATGGCTATTTTCTGTCTGTAGAAGATAAGGGCAGTAAATCCATCTGGGGGAAATGCAAGCTTAAAGCCATTGCATCCATCTCTTCCACAGTTTCCATCACGTGATTACATCAGAAAAACTTGTGCTTTTTGCAAACAGTGCGACTGGCTGTTAGTCGGGCGTGGTATTAAATGGACTTGCAAAGACATTGGCAGTACATGGCTGTCTGCCTTTTAGCGGAGTGATTTTACTCACAGATTCCAACCAACTGGATGAGAGACACAGTGAAGTTGTCCTCATCAAATACATCCGTGTCCATGTGCTGCTTGTAGATGCTGAACAGGGTGAGGCCGAGCAGCGCCAGCAGAGACGCTAAGGTGAAGCAGAAGTAGAGCTTGAGCAGACATGATAGCTCCGACCAAGGCTTTATCTGCAAGAGGGTGGAAATGGAGAGGACAAGAATGTGAAACAACCTGTGATAAGGACAACACTTAGATTGGAAGTGTCTGCAAGTCCAAGTATGACAATATAAACACAGTAGGGCTAGAGCTGGGCGATATGGAAAAAAAATCAAATATCACGATATTTTTGACCAAATACATCGATGTCGATAATGCAGCAATATTGTAGGGTTGATTATTGGTGCTTTCACAAAATATTAACACAATGAGATCTGTGATAAATAATCACCAATAATGTGGATAAAATGACTAAGTGGGTAAAGGCAAATAATAAAACAGCAAGTAAGTCTGGTAAGTTCAGAAAATTACATCACTTTACTGTAATGCAGCCTTTAAAACCAGGAAAAGACAACACTTATGTCATATATATCACGATATTGCGATATCCAAAATTTAAGACAATATCTAGCCTCACATATCGGTCTAGAAAATATCGATATATTGCCCAGCCCTAAGTAGGGCAGAGGGATTTCTGGGACATTGTTATTCAATAGTTTGAAATGAATTTAATGATTATGTAGATGACATCTGAGCCCTTCACCCACAGAACTAAAACTGAACTAACTTCTACTTTCGAGACTCATGTTTTAGTTTCATTTCTGCTGCAGCAGCTCACCGGTCCACATGGTGTCGGGATCAGTTCCTGATGTCTCGGCCTCAGGTTTGGAGACAGAAGGTCTGGGTCCTCATGTGGTTGCCCAGAAATCTGGTTGCCCAACAAAGGACTGCAGTGTAAAAAAAATAAGAATTATACACAGGTTCAGTCTTAACTTTAATGCATCGGGACTAAATGATCTTGTGTAGCACTGATACAGATGAGGACAGAGTATTGGAAGTATAATAGAGAATATGTGTGATGTAAAGTTATGTTGCTCAAACATAAATACCTTGTGGAGTAACTTTTAATTTGTACATTTTTGTGTCAAGGACAATGGCCATTGATTAACAGACAAACTGTAAATAGAGATAATAAAATACAAATCTTTAATGAATAAAGAAGCAAAGCAACAAACTGCAAGCACAGGACAGTGCACAAGCAACAACAGCAGAACACAAGCAAAGGGAAAAGAAAAATACACTCACCAAAAGGATTATTAGGAACACCCTACTAATACCGTGTTTGACCCCCTTTCGCCTTCAGAACTGCCTTAATTCTTCGTGGCATTGATTCAACAAGGTGCTGGAAGCATTCTTTAGAAATGTTGGCCCATATTGATAGGATAGCATCTTGCAGTTGATGGAGATTTGTGGGATGCACATCCAGGGCACGAAGTTCCCGTTCCACCACATCCCAAAGATGTTCTATTGGATTGATATCTGGTGACTGTGGGGTTCATTTTAGTACAGTGAACTCATTGTCATGTTCAAGAAACCAATTTGAAATGATTTGAGCTTTGTGACATGGTGCATTATCTTTCTGGAAGTAGCCATCAGAGGATGGGTACATGGTGGTCATAAAAGGATGGACATGGTCAGAAACAATGCTCAGGTAGGCTGTGGCATTTAAACGATGCCCAGTTGGTACTAAGGGGCCTAAAGTGTGCCAAGAAAACATCCCCCACACCATTACACCACCACCAGCAGCCTGCACAGTGGTAACAAGGCATGATGGATCCATGTTCTCATTCGGTTTACGACAAATTCTGACTCTACCATCTGAATGTCTCAACAGAAATCGAGACTCATCAGACTAGGCAACATTTTATTTTATCACAGTCTTCAACTGTCCAATTTTGGTGAGCTCGTGCAAATTGTAGCTTCATTTTCCTATTTTTAGTGGAGATGAGTGGTACCCAGTGGGGTCTTCTGCTGGTGTAGCCCATCCATCTCAAGGTTGTTCGTGTTGTGGCTTCACAAATTCTTTACTGCATACCTCGGTTGTAACGAGTAGTTATTTGAATCAAAGTTGATCTTCTATCAGCTGGAATCACTCGGCCCATTCTCCTCTGACCTCTAGCATCAACAAAGCATTTTCGCCCAGAGGACTGCCGCATACTGGATGTTTTTCCTTTTTCAGACCATTCTTTGTAAACCCTAGAAATGGTTGTGCGTGAAAATCCCAGTAACTGAGCAGATTGTGAAATACTCAAACCAGCCCGTCTGGCACCAACAACCATGCCACGCTCAAAGTTGCTTAGATCACCTTTCTTTCCCATTCTGACATTCAGTTTGGAGTTCAGCAGATTGTCTAGACCTGGACAACACCTCTAAATGCATTGAAGCAGCTGCCATGTGATTGGTTGATTAGATAATTGCGTTAACGAGAAATCTTACAGGTGTTCCTAATAATCCTTTAGGCCAGTGTATATATGCCAGTATGTAGTATAGAAATAGTCCAGAATGAGCAAACAGAGAAGATACGGTAGGCCTTATTCACAGCAGACAGTTTGAGTTATAGTAGGAAAAGTACAGATGTTAAAATTAACGATGGCTCTGTTCTAATAAAATGTCCCAGTAAGCCATGACAGTTGACAGTGATCATTAATTTCATTATTTACAGCTGTGCGTGTCCTACTGTAACATGTCTTCTGAAAAAAGGGCTATGAAAAAGAAGGCAAATAATGAAATAAGAAATTATGATGTACTTTTAAAACAGCGTGTTTAGTGATCACAAGCCATCTTAAAACAGAATTAAATGGACCTTGTTAAAAGTAAGTAAACAAATAAGTTCAAAGTGCTTCACAAGTCAATAAAACAGAGCATGAGACCAACACTTGACAAACCAACACAAAACACCAACAAAGGTTGTGTCTGTACACAAAAAGAATTCCAGGCACTATTTAAACACCACACATTGCTGACTGACGCAATGTCTATAGGAGGGCCCCAACAAAAGTCAAAAGTCAAAGTAAGTCTTTTTTATCCTGCAAGGGGACATTTGTGTGGTCTTACACGTCTCCTCAAAAGAAAAAGAAAACACAACACTTTAAAATATGGTCAGTACGTACAATGCAGTATACAACACATACAAACGTACATACAGTAAGAAATATAAATAGTATTGAGTGCAATTTTCGACAACCCAAATGATCCTGCTGGCCGTCTTAATCAAACACTGTAATTTCTTATGATCTTGAACATGCATATTTTCAAAAGTGCAGATTAAGCCAAAGGAGAGAACACTGCAGAACAGATTTATAAAACATTTGAAGAATGTGATTGTCTATTCTAAATTGATTAGGCTTTCTAAGAAAGAACATTCTCTGTTGCAGTTTCCTAAACTTATTCCGTACATGTTCATTAAAAATCAGTGTAGTGTGTAGGTTGAGACCCACTCTACTAATTCACCATTAATCTTGGAGGGAGGAACTGTTATTTTATTTCTACTAAAATCTATGACCATCTCTTTGGTTTCCTGTAGGCTCCGTACATTATAATCGAAGGCTGGTTAGGAGAACCCTGAAACATATCCTGCTGTGTACAGAGAGAATGTGGATCTACATAAGAGTCAGCTTTCCCATTAATGATTTGTTTAGGCATGTGAATAGTAAGTAACGACTCATAACTGACTGTAGAAAATGGCGTGTTGGAAAGTTGGGAAATTTGGGAACATGACAGTTACTTGACATGCTGTTCAAGGTTAAAAGACTTAAGATCTTTAAAAATAAGTTTTGAAATTATTTACTTAAATTAAGTAAATTATATAATTGCTTTATGGTTCAGCACTTTTGTGATCAGCTTTGTGGATTTAATCACAATAATGGGATTTTTGTGTAGAACCAAATTGAAAATATTAGAAAATAAATTATATATTCATGAATGAAATGGTCAAACTCATAAATAAATTAGTTTTAGAAGTTCAAAAGTACCTAAATAACACATTACGTTACAGACTAATAATTAATTAAATACACGCAACCAGACATCAATAGATCCAAAATATCAATCAGATATGTGTGGTGCTTTATTTTTCTCTTTAGTATACAACTCAAGGTAACATAATTTCATCTTTGTTTTTCTCTCTTTTTGTGTATAAAAACTCACTTGCAGATATGTCTCCGCATCTTTGTCTATTTTCTGTTTTACAGCCGTAATGTGGCATTTTAATAGAAGAACAGACAGTCAACAGTGAGATGAGGTATTCAATTCAATTAACCTGTTGTTTGATAAAACGTTATTAACGGGTGTCACGAGTTGTAGGTAAGCACCTACAACTCGTGACACCCTGCTTAAGCAGGGTAGCATCTAGCGTTAACTAACGTTACGAGATATCTGAATAGAGTCTGACATTACATTTTCTCATGACGCAAACGACCGAATAGTACAAAACTGTAAAAGATAAGTCTACAAACTTCTCTAGTGACCTTGTCTCTTCCATTTCCTTGAGGACCATCCTGTAGGACCCGGAGCTTACATTCCTGCGACCTTTTGCTTTCTCCACCTCCAGCTGACAGAACTTCAATTTCAGATTTGTAAACAGGAAGAACAAGAGCCTGTTGTGGTCAAGATGCTAGATCGGATCCGCTAGACGTCAAAGGACGTGCCTCGTGGTCCGCCTTATTCTGCCTCTGATTGGTTTACCGTGGTATTCTTACCCTAACCCTAACCAATCCCCACTCCTCATGACCAACCCTCACTGCCCTATGGCTCTGGCCCTAACTACGTCGATCAGTCTAGCAGATCCGATTTAGGATTTACCTCAAGGCTTGGTCTTCTTCTTCTGCTGCTATAACATACATTTCTTCTTCGTCTTTTCAGTTTGGCTGCTGCCCCCTGGAAGACAACAAAGAGGCTGTCTTACTCTACATAACCTATTATACTAATGGGGTGCTGTATGTGTCTGCAATTACTATGTAGAATATAAACTTGAATGTATTGTTGAATGTGCGTTTGAATGATCATCTAGTAAAATGATTTGTCAATATAGCCTAATAATTTTTCTAATCAAACCAGTCAGAACCCTCTTCTGTATGAATATTGTGCATGTAATGTGCATAATGTGCAAGCTGTTGGTTTATAGTACTGATATCTTTTTCCAAATTACAATTTTACCATCACTGTAGTTAAATAACATGGCATACATACAGTGAAACAAGATATGATGATGATATCTTTGTCTGCAGCTTGTATGAGTCCCATATCACTCTGAATTGAAATAGGAGTGATATATTCCTCTTTATTCCTTAATTATATTATTATATTATAATGGATTACTGATAGATTAATGTAGGCCTATGTACTGTTGCAGCTAGTGGTTGGGGATAATTTTAATTACTTTTTAAAGGCTATTAATATGTATTTGTTGATACTATGTTGTATTAATAATCTGAATCTGCAAAGTAACTACATGTATCAAATAAATGTAGTGGAGTAGAAGTATAAAGTAACAAAATACTCAAGTAAAGTAGGCCTACTTGTATTCAAGTCATACTAATCACTTGGTTATCAAACAATACAAAAATTCCCTATCGTGAATGTTTTCTCTGCGTTTTGACTGCACTATTTTGAAAGTTTGGTGGTTAGGGTTAGGGTATGCAAGTGGGGCCCCTGGTTAGCTCACCTGGTAGAGCCTGCACCCATATATAGAGGTTAACTCCTTGACGCAGTGGCCGCAGGTTCAACTCCCTTTCAAGTCTAAGCTGTCCTATCCAAATGAAGGCCTAAAATGCCCAAAACATAATAAAAAAAAGAATAGATGCAAATAACAGCTGCATGTTTTTGACTTTACATTTTAATAGCAAAGTACTTGTTGTTTATTTTCAGGCTGGAGGCAATTCCAGGTACAACTCCCAATACACTTTTGTTTGCAGAGTGAAGTTGAAGCTCAAACAAAACATGTTAGAGACCGTTTCCCCTGCAGGGAGATCACAAACTAAAACCTAAGTGTTGCTCCTCCAAAAGGCCTCAGACAATACTGTAACTATACAGTCTGCACACACTGTGGACATACAGCACTTTGTTCAAATGCTAACACGCTGCTGGCAAAACGGTTAAGGATGGAAGCTTGGGGTGCGTCGCTTAGGCCTAATTGAACAGAGGAATTATAGTATTCTTCGGTAGCCTGAGTAACTTTAACCGTTGTTCATGTGAAATCTCAAAGACAGCCTGATGCTTTGTTTATAGACTATTTGTGGGTGGCTGTTTGCAGTTTGACCTATCTAGATATATAACAGCTACAAGTGTATGCACTATACAGGATTTACCCTATTGTACTTTATCGACAGGAATTGATAGGTAAAACTGCAAACAGCCACCCACAAATATACAGTATGGTGCTAAAACAGTCTCATAAGTATTTGCAACTTGTAAAACACAATTCACAAATGAATACAGAGTGATTTCATAAATCTGTGTTGTATCTGTGCCTCTAATTTGTGACTTGTGAAACACAATGCAGAAATGAATGCAGAGCGATTTGTATCCGCAAACACAATTCACAAATGAATGCAGAGTGATTTGTATCCGCAAATGCGTATCTGTGTCCGTGCATCTAATTTGTAACTCCTATTTCATCATTTGTAAATGAACTTAGTATTTTTCAATGTGAATATATTTGTAAATCTCCTTCTATATGTGTGGGTACTTTTGAGACACTTTTTCCGCGCCGTTGTTGTCACATAACAATTTGTGTCTCAAGTGACGATCCCAGCACTCTCCAGTAGATGGTGGTAATGCAACACTTATGGATGCCAACCGCTGTTAAACTACATGAAGAAGCCTTGTCAAATGGTTCAGAGACGGTTGGCAGAAACTACTTGACATTCCTCCGAGTAAGTTGATATTATTAGGACTTTGTCGTCAAATAAATTACATTTATGTTTTCATCATCATTGTTGCAGTGCATTTACAATTTGCTTTATGTTGTTATTGTTATATTGTTATGTTATTATACACTGTAGCTGTTGCCATAACTACATATTTCAGATGGTGTTGCAAGTTAAACTATAAAGAATACAAATTTAACATTTGCTCGACATATTGTAACCATGTTTATTAGTACAGTAATTGCCATGTACCGGGTTAAATACATCCTGCTCCTTTATTTAAGACTAAATGTATGTGCAGTTGTACACCGTGATAAAAAATGACAGCCTAGTTTAATCTAACACTGAATCTGTCGTGTTTTACAAATCTGACTGACCACTGATGAGGTGTACTTGGACCCACCAGACTCTCCTCACAGTATGAGAAACCATCATGAGGAAGTTGTTGCTTGACAAGTGTCATACTTCTCAACTGCTCAGTAACTAAAGTATCAACAGCTACTGCGAGGACTGTTTTTATTCGTCCGTTATTGTCATATTTATGCTGTGAAATGTTTTTCAAGATGCAGATTAGATGTAATACCCTTTCATTGTTTTGACAGATGACAATCTGTCAAAACAATAAAGTTTAACTGTTAAACAAATGTTTTGTGTTGCTTACGGTCACTATTACCTGTCGTAAAGGATTACATTTTCATAGTCAGGATGTTAAATGGACTTCTACATGCAATACCCTTCTACATGCATTTAATCAGACATATCAGCTGTATAAACAGTGCAATTACAGTCTTTCTGAAAAAAAACATGTTATATAACACTAAAGGAGCATTACTACTAAACTTAAAAATGACCAAACCCTGCTTAGAAATAAAGCAGTTTATTCATATTCAATGAAATGGAAATATAAAGTGTGTATACATAATGCACAGAGTAGCAGACGTCATGTCCTCCACCAGTCTAAAGGGTTTCTTTTCTACTGAAGATGTGTCAGCTGGTAATGTAGGCTCTCAGGTCACAGAAGTCATCCTGTGGATACTGAATCTTTTCTGATGCTGCTGTGTTGTCTTCTTGGCAGAAGTATCACACCTGTCCCACAATACCTTCATACTGTGAGGAGAGTCTTGTGGGTCCAGGTAAACCTCGTCAAACATCAGTCAGATCTGTAAAACATGGCAGATTCAGTGATTAAACTATCATTTTTTATCGGGGTGTACAAATGCACATACGTTTTGTCTTACAGGAGAAGCATGTATTTAACCCGGTACATGGCAATTACTGTACTAATAAACATGGTTACAATATGTCGAACAAATGTTAAATTTGTATTCTTTATAGTTTAACTTGCAACACCATCTGAAATATGTAGTTATGGCAACAGCTATAGTGTAAAACATGATCAATCCATTTTTATTCTGATATCTTGAGGTGAGAGAGAGACTCCTTTGAAATTGGCTTATATTTGGAACCTTATTTTATATATCCCTTTTATGGACAAGCATGACATGGTTGGTATCAATGGATTCCTTAGATCGTCTAGTTTCATATGATACCAAATATATTCAATAGCTCGCTAGCATCGCTGTTCAACCTGTACAAGAGGGTGAACGTTAGCACGCTCCAAAATATAGCAAACTCACTGCCGCTATGACAACATAAATGTTAAATTAATAAATGTTGTAATGCACTGCAACAGTGATGATGAAAACATAAATGTAATTTATTTGACGACAAAGTCAACTTACCCGGAGAAATGTCAAGTAGTTTCTGCCAACCGTCTCTGAACCATTTGACAAGGCTTCTTCATGTAGTTTAACAGCGGTTGGCATCCATAAGTGTTGCATTACCACCATCTACTGGAGAGTGCTGGGATCGTCACTTGAGACACAAATTGTTATGTGACAACAACGGCGCGGAAAAAGTGTCTCAAAAGTACCCACACATATAGAAGGAGATTTACAAATATATTCACATTGAAAAATACTAAGTTCATTTACAAATGATGAAATAGGAGTTACAAATTAGATGCACGGACACAGATACGCATTTGCGGATACAAATCGCTCTGCATTCATTTCTGCATTGTGTTTCACAAGTCACAAATTAGAGGCACAGATACAACACAGATTTACGAAATCACTCTGTATTCATTTGTGAATTGTGTTTTACAAGTTGCAAATACTTATGAGACTGTTTTAGCACCATACTGTATATTTGTGGGTGGCTGTTTGCAGTTTTACCTATCAATTCCTGTCGATAAAGTATAATAGGGTAAATCCTGTATAGTGCATACACTTGTAGCTGTTATATATCTTTGTAAGCGCACAGTTTAATAATGGGAGAATTATAGATAAACACTGTTCCCCTGACCTCGAGTACATATCTGTAAGATGCCGGTGTTGCACCGAAATCTGTGACCCGTCGTGATCTGTGTCCCTCCTGTTAAAAGTGTAGCGCCCCCTTCCGTAGTTAAGGTTAGGGACAGGGGTTTGGTTCAGGTTGAGGTAGGGGGACACCGATCTCGATGGGTCACAGATTTCGGTGTAACACCGGCCTTTTTTTCTACAGTAGTGATCGTTACGGCTGTGTATATTCCACCCGACACCAATGTAAACACGGCGCCCTCTTGCTCCTGCTGGACACCATAAACGAACAGCAGCGGGCCCACCCCGACGGTGTTCACATAATTGCAGAAGACTGTACTCCCGACATGTTATCAACATGTCAAGTAAACTTGCTTGCGTTCTATGTTGTATGTTGTTGCGCTTGCTTGTTGTATGTCAGTTTTTACCACCACCTACCTATACTTTGTATCACATTGCACTTTTCTGCTTTTTTTGCACTTCTGGTTAGACGCAAACTGCATTTAGTTGTCTTTGTACTTGTACTCTGCACAATGACAATAAAGCTGAATCTACTCTAATCTAATCTAATTTACAAAGTTGTTGATTCATCAATTGCTGATAATAAGACCAGGGGGGAGGGGATCAGGCTGTAATTAAGTGCAGAATGGTATTTACGACAGTAACGTTAAATACAAGTACTCCACAACGACTCTAGGGGTAGCTGTTTGACAAAAAACGGAAACTGCATAGTATGCCTTTAATATTGGTATAACAAAATATAATAAAAGCATTAAAATTGTATTAAAAAAATCGTTATATTAAATATCAGCAGTACAAATTGTATCAATATAATTTTACTAAATTGAAAATAAAAATATCAATACCAATAGGGCCAAGTTTAACGAGATTTCAGGTCTAGGAGCCATTGGAGTTGTTCACTGTACTGTTACATCTGGTTAAATAATCTCAGCGATAAAATAAGTTATTAGTTAAGGAAATTAACCCACAAATTGAATAGATAATGCTCATTTCCCATCAACTGTGTTTTTTTTAATCCAAATCAAATAAAAACGGCATATTTTAATTACCACAAACACATTGACCCACGGTTATTTTGAAGACATCATTTGAGATCTTTGTTTCGTGGCAGCTGCGTCAAGTAGTCTTACCGGAAACGCGATTGTATCATGTAAAATAAAAGCATATATTATTATTCTGTCAAATGACCTATGACCTATGATCAAAAATACATATCTAAACATATTCAAAGCAACAATTACGATAAAATGAGTTAAAAACCCCGCTTAAATTTAACCAATATGGCCAATTTATTAGCTAGCGATAAAATATATTCGGGAATAGCGGTTTTATTTTGAAGGTTTTTGATTGTGTTGTTTTTCAGGTTAGCTTGGCACTGCGCTTGATTGTTGTTAGCTACGTCTCGTCGAGGTCCACAGATACGAGTAACTCCAGATAGGTGGGTTTTTGGGTGTAGTCTCATTTAACACTCCCTAATATTGTGGATATGTCGGTCAGCACGACTGGCTTTGTAACTTCCACAGCTTTGCATCTCATGTTACCGCAAAAAACAGCGGCTAGCTAACGTCAATCTGCAACTTCCTCTTTTTTTATAAAACTCGCTTTACAGAATTTTTCAGTCCAAGTTGTAGCATCCAGATTCAAAGAGGTAAGAATTATTTATATCTTGAATTTGCATTTAATCCTGACACCTTTTTGTTCTAGCTAGCTAACGTTAACTAGCTACACTAAACTTAAATACCGTCTGTCCGGCAGTGTTACATTGTTTTATGTCTTCTTATTGAGAACAAAGATCAGGGTGTTTTAAAGATACTGATCCGGTTGAACCACTCTAAACTCAGTGTAATAACGTTAACTTTATAGGCTACCAAAAAGCACATATTTTTGTGAAAAACATGTTTGTTTCACCTGTTACCCTCAGTCGTTTTTCAGCATCATGCTCAGTTTGTGGGCTCAAACGACTGCTTCCTGTCATATTAGGAGCTCAGCTGATGTTGTAGCGGTGTTTATGTGAATTAAGAATACGAAAAAGTGTTTAAACCTAGGTGTTTGCAGCATCAGTAAAGTATTAAATAAATATGTAGTTAATACAGTAGATAGTATGTAACATAACACAACAAATAGGTTAAGTATAGTGAATACAGTACGAATGTGAAGTAATATGGAGTGATGAAGAATATCCATTAGGCTATGTGATTGTATGTAAAAGATCAGACCATCATGAGACAAAATACACTATATGTAACAAGGGGATGGTCATTCACTAAATGTGTATGTGACACAGTATGATACAAAAAATGTAATCTTTACCAGTGCATTGCAAAGAGGATAATGTCCTCCCCTCTGTTCACCTTTTGTCTCTCACCTGACAGAATACTTTCCAGCTTCTGCAGCAGATGACAGGGGACGCCAGGACTTAAAGCATTCCCAGCATTTACTACAAGACTGAGAGATAGATTGACTGCTGGACCAAAAAGAAGATGGACTAACTGTCACAACTCTCATCAACCCCTCACCTCCCTCTTATCACCCACCTGTGGGGCCCCTGGATGCCCTCAGGCAGCAGGAGTGATGCCAGGCGGCAGGCAGACTGCTAGGCACCCGCTGTGGCGCCTCTTGTCACCATTCCGCAGCCACCAGGAGCGAGTGGTGCTGGCCCGCAGCGAGAGCCTGCCAGGGGAGCAGGTGCTAAAGATCACAGTCACAGAGACTACTGTGATAGAGGCAGAGTCAGGGGTATGGAACTGGCGCTCCCTGACCTACCTGGGCCTTTGGTACTTCTTCAGCTTCTGCACCCTGTTCCTCAACAAGTACATCCTGTCACTGCTAGAGGGGGAGCCCAGCATGCTTGGTAAATAAAAGGAATAGTATACTTGGTTTTGCAGGTTTTAACCTTTTATATATTGCATATGTATTTAGTTTTACTGCTGAGCATTTATATAGCATTCCACCAGTCTTAAGATTGACTTCCTGCTTTCCAGGCAAGAAAAACAACTTGCAGAAACATGCCACAGTCTTCAGATAGGTAGCAACCATGAATTGTTTTAAATTAAATTACAGTATAGGAAAAAACTCTGCTGGTGCATTGAGGGATACTTCAATGTCCAGGACTGCTTGCCAGATGCCAAATATGTGTGGATACAGATACAGAAAACGTTATTGTCCATTAGATTGGCTTAAAATGGAAATGTGTCTTTGGCACTGGCATTTAAGACAACACACCATAAATAACAGTACATACATAGCATAAACAACAATACACAGCAATTGTGCATCTTTAATGCAAGTTGAAATGATCCTTGTTTTTACTCTAACATTTACTTTTCCAAAAACATATTGTCATTATATAAATAATATATTATAATATAAATTAAATTGCATTTGATGATAAATTAACTGTGATGAAAGATATTAATGGAAACCAATCGCTGTGACTAAAACATGCAAAACCTACAGCATGACCTGTGCTGCTGTAGATTGTTAGATAGAGTCTAGCTATAGTAAATAGTAGGTTACAAGTTGCAGCTCAAGGAGTTGAAGAAGTTTATTTGACATTCATGCTGCAGGTGTTTGTGGCTGTAGCACTAACTTGTTGTCTTCCATATGCTGCCCAGGTGCAGTTCAGATGCTCTCCACCACCGTCATCGGCTTCCTAAAAATGTTTGTGCCCTGTTGCCTGTACCAGCACAAGTCCAGAACCGAGTACCCCCCCAACTTCATCATGATCATGCTGTTTGTTGGGCTCATGAGGTGGGTCCCCTCTCTTTTTTTTTTTTTGGTAAATTTGTAAATCACCAGTTGGAGACTAACTAGTTGCTTCTAAGAAAGAAGAGCAGACTTGATAATACAATGACAAATGAACTAATGCAATCTCTTTTTTTTCTAAAAGTCCAGTATTGCCATCACCTTTGTCTCCAGGTTCAGCACAGTGGTTCTGGGCTTGGTGAGCCTGAAGAATGTGGCAGTGTCTTTTGCAGAGACAGTGAAGAGCTCAGCACCCATCTTCACTGTCATCATGTCCAGGCTGATCCTCGGAGAGTACACAGGTAGAGGACACACTGATGTATGTCTGTATGAGGGGTTGGGGTGTAAAATGTCAGAATAGCAGCGCTTTAGGGGACAAATCAATCAATCAATCAATTAATCAATCAATCAATCACTCAATCAATCAATTCTAATTGTCACATGAAATCGTTAGAAATTAGATCAAAAGATGGATGCTTTTGATGACATATAAACAGCAAATCTCATCGCTGTGCTGAGCAGAGGTGTCAAAATTATTCACATTCATTCCTCAGGTAGAAGTATAGATACTAGGGTTTAAAAAGACTTCTGTTGAAGTATTAACTCAAGCTTTTTACTCAAGTAAAAGTGTAAAAGTACTGGTTTCAAAACTACTTAAAGTATACAAGTAAAAGTAATGTAAGGGGAAAAAAAATAATATCAATATGCTTTTTCAAATTAGACGGCAAGTTTTGGAAACAATTCGTGGTACTTGGGTGCGCAGAGTTTGCAGCGCATTCGAAAGGAGTTGTTTTTGCATCCAACCATTTCGAAAAATTCTTCCAGGTACGGCCAGGGATGTAGAAGGGTTGGCTGGTCTTCATGGCTACCAACCTCCTCGCTGGTGCTTGGTTGGGCCATTTCGCTCGAGTTCTCTTGAGTCTCTGCCACAGACATCTTCGTACTAGGCTACAAACGTCTGCTATTTCCTCGCTGGAGTGTGACGTGATTTGTGTCATGTGCAGGTGCGATGGATCGCGTACAAACCAATAGGGTGTCAGAATGGTATATGTTTATACTTCTCATCCAACCCCAATCAAATTCACTCCATCCGGATGGTGCGATTTATCTGGATAGGTTTTTTTGGTGTTTTTGTGAACGATGACAATCCGGAATGAAAACAAGCCATACTGAAATCGGAGTAACGAGGCTATTTTTAAATGTATGTAAAAATAATGTAAGGAGAGTAGAAAGTACAGATAATTGCGTGAAAATGTAAGGAGTAGAAGTAAAAAGTCTGCTGTAAAATCATTACTCCAGTAAAGTATACTGCCCTACAAAGCAAAAAGGCAGTAACTACGCAGAGTGCAGAACTGAGAAAAATGACTTTAAAGTTATCCTGTCATCCAGCTAAGTAGTTGTAGGTAGATTATTGGACATGTGGCTGTTTTTGTTACTTTATATTAGCTTATTCTTTGTACATATCAATCCTCATATTTAATTTGATATTTTACCCCTATTTTGCAGTTACTGTATTCTTGCTTTGTATTACTTACCAAAAACGTGGCACCATACCAAGGAAAAAGGCAGTAACTACAGATTCTTCAAAAACTATTTTGCCACAACTTGGGCTCTGGGTGTGTTAGATACACTGTATTTGAAATAATTGGAACCATTTGTTTTCCTGAACATGGATATACCAAAACCAATACTAATTTGACCATTTTAGGTCAATATTTTCCACCCGGAAGCTGTTCTGGTGCTGAAACGGCTGCTTAAAGTCTCACATTGCTAAGCTGTTATCAAGTTATCCTGTCATCCAGCTATGTAGTTGTAGTTAGATTATTGGACATGTGGCTGTTTTTGTTACTTTATATTAGCTTATTCTTTGTACATATCAATCCTCATATTTAATTTGATATTTTACCCCTATTTTGCAGTTACTGTATTCTTGCTTTGTTTCACTAGGGCTTTTTGCAGTTACTGTACAAACGACTACCATTTTTCTCCAAAACGACACACATTTGAGATAAGATGTTTTGGCACATAACAAAGGATGCCTTGAATGTCATGAAAATGATAATAACTCATTTTTGACCAAAAATGCAGTTACTGCCTTTTTGTTTTGTAGGGCAGTATAGATACCCCAAATTTCTATTTAAGTAAGGAAATGAAGTATTTGTACTTTGTTACTTGACACCTCTGGTGCTGAGTAAAACATTTCATTTCACAACTCTCCCATCGGTCACTTTGTTGGCATTATGCAGGAATGTGTTGCTACCAGAAGGACTGCCACAGGGAAACCAGGTCAAATGGTTTTGTGTGGTTAAGTGTGGTGACTCATTTCAATCTGCAGGACTGTGGGTGAACCTGTCCCTGTTGCCTGTCATGGCCGGTCTGGGCCTCTGCACAGCCACGGAGATTAGCTTCAACATGCTCGGCTTCACTGCCGCTCTCTCCACCAACATCATGGACTGGTACTGCAGCACTTAACACAGATATCCCACGGCAGTGTGATGCTTTATTTAATAACCCTTTATCTCTGATCTCAGTTTGCAGAACGTATTCTCCAAAAAACTGCTAAGTGGAGACACATACAAATTCAGGTAAAAGACTCTGAAACCGCTGAGTGAAATTACAGTATTTGATGCAATCAAACACTTATTCTAAAAACTGTGACTTATTTCAGCCCTCTAGAACTGCAGTTCTATACCAGCGCAGCAGCAGTCATCATGCTTATACCTGCCTGGGTGTTCCTCCTGGTAGGTCAACACATCATTGTTACAATTATTGTTGCACTGAATTATTATTACAGTTAGGCGTGTATTTATTTATTTACATTGTGTTTCACAACTAAAGTCTGTAGTCATTTGTGGCATTAATTCTCTTAAATAAGAAGCAATATGACACTGCCAATTTCAATCAGCTGTTAGGCAATACAGTAGCAATATTCCCATAAGAAACGGGAAGGAATCTTTATTACATGATGAGTTTATAAATTACAAAGTACAGGACTGAAGGTGGAGGTGGTGTGGGGATGTTGATGGTTGTCGTGCTCCGTCTCCATGTATCCAGGACATCCCAGTAATCGGGATGAGTGGGCGAAGCTTCATCTTCAGTCAAGACATTGTCCTGTTGCTACTTTTCGACGGTGTCCTGTTCCACCTGCAGAGCGTCACTGCCTATGCTCTCATGGGACGGATTTCCCCTGTTACCTTCAGGTAAGAGACAGGCACAAAACCCATTTATAACATGGCTCTTAATATTTACTAAAACCATTGACAACATGTTATCATGTCTGGTTACTTGTGTCACCATTCCTTACTTGGCTTATACCAGCTGCAGGTTTTGGTTTTCTAATGAAGCTGATGTTGAAGATAATTATATACACTGTTGGCCACTTTATTGGGTACGCCTGCCTGAATATGATCCCTTTTCCTTTTTCCAGTACAGAACATAGTTCCTGGTAAGGTTTATTACTGCTTACCAAGCTTACCAGACCTGCTGTAGCCCTCTTCCCAATTGTTTTGATTATGAAAGCTGTAAAGGCAATCTGTTTCTGATGTTAATATACAACAGACTGTAGCTGATCTGTAATCTGAATGTGTTTATGACTACTAAACGTCACCATCAGCCACACAAAATGTATTTTGTTAACAAACTAAACCTTCAAATCAGACAAATATCAATTAAAAAAAAATTAAAGGTTTTTATAAAATGTCATAGTGTTGAGACAACCCTGGGTCTTGAAGTCGGTGGAGAGCAACTGCGGCGCCTGGCTCTTAAAACTGCAGCCGCCTCGATCTCTTGAGGTTATTGTTCCCCATGTGTGCGTGACATCAGAGCAAATCAGGGTCAAGTCAGACATAGTCTCCCATCCGGCCGAAAAGAGTGACATCCAGAGAATTTCCGACAGAACAAGAGCAATCCCGTAAGTCGAACGTCGTGGATATAGACTAAGTCAGACACAAATCTAACCGGCATGCATTGTGCGGCGATTTCCGGTGATCAATGCGCAGGCCTGGCACATCTCAAACAAGCCTTATGTCTCTCGTTCTGCGGCATCAATTTTTATTTATTGTTAGCACCTGTAAATGATAAGTGCATTATGACTTGACACATTGACCTGCTGAAAAAAAGCAGAGCGTGTTGCCATGAAAGGGCGTAGCTGGTCAACAACAATGCTGATGTATGTTGTGACATGTAAATCATGCTCAGTTAGTATTAGCCTACACTGAATTAATTTGATGTTAATGCCAAGAGTAAAAACCTTCATCTCTTCCTCAGTGTTGCCAGTACTGTCAAACACGCCCTGTTAGTTTGGCTGAGCATCATCGTGTTCAGTAACCAGATCACTATCCTCAGCGCCATCGGCACCGTCCTCGTGTTCATCGGGGTCTTCTTGTACAACAAGGCCAGGCAGTTCCAGAGGGCAACCTTACAGGCCATGGCTCATGAGCAGGACCACAAACCTCTTCTGCAGGACCAGAATGTCCAAGCCTCTCAGTCGCACTGAGGACTCGACACTTTAGACTAAAATGCTGCCTGAAATCAAGGTCTTAACAAAATTCTTTTTGCTTATCTGTAGCTGTCCAGACAGTATGCCTGGACACATTCCAGTTTGTTTTGTTTTCCCAGGATCCATTTAGTGTCATTGTCATGTCCTAGAGGTTAAGGTAAATCTTGGTGACTGGCTTGGTGCAGGTCAGTGTCTGTTTGACAAAACCATCACTAGTCCTGTGGAGCAGCTTAGACAGTATTTATTTGTCCCTTACCTGATTACGTACGTGTATCTAATCATCCTTGATCCTTTTCTTTGTTTAATGTCAGTCAGTAAAAGGGGAAGCTCAGGGTGTCCTTCAGCTTTTGAAGGAATTGACTTCTGTTAGCTCTTTGTCTTACATTTGCATTCCAGAGTGTGCTGGTTTATCTTTCATCTGTGGTACAGCGGCTGCTGATTGTATGTTATTGTAAATATGTGTAAAGCATCAAAGCTGTAAGATTTTAATTCTGTGATGGTGTAACATACAATGTCAAATTGATCTTGATTGCATCTTAATATAAGATGTGAATAGGGCACTGGTGCCTGAGATGGGAGGCCTTTTGTAGGGTTGTCCAGCCAAAGCATAGATTTACCAATTTTTGACAATTTTTTTAAACAATGTGTGGAACATTTGAAAGCCACATACTGCATTCTAAGAATGCTCATCCTCCATCATGAACTGTTGCGAGTGTATGTAGGGGTTTATGTTCTAGCATTTTTTTAACGTTCAATGTTTTTTTTTTTTGTAAACGGACTCTCCCTCAGTGCATGCTGGGATAGCAGCCCCGGGGACCATCAACAGGAAAAGAGCCTTAGAGAATGAATGGATCGATGAGCTGCTGTAGATCACAGATTCATAATCTTAAAGAAAAATGATTTATTACAACATGAGTTTTATTTTTGTAGCTCGGCCCGTCGGCTCTATCGGTTATGTCCAACGGTCAGGCGATCAAACAGGTTTTAAACAAGTGACAAGTTAGTCACATTAGAAGGCAAACTGTAAAATTCATACACAACCTGTCTGTTGTAAACATCCATAACCGTTTACAAACCATCTTCCTGGTTCAAGCGTCAACTCAGTTTTCTTGTGAGGGGGACATTACGTACAAATGCACTCACTTTGTTCCTGTTTTTACAGTATGTGGAAAAACGTCTTGTTCACAAGCTGTCTGAATGACTAATAAAATAAAACCCAACTTGTAAGTTTGCCACATGCATCAAACCCCAGTTACTTCATACAAGTAGGATTCAATGTAAAAACCTACTTCTGTGAGCCATACTGTGGTTGTTGCTACTTTTAAACACATCAGCATCACATCAGCTGTTCATGATAACTTCATGATACGAGCTGTGAAATTCACATTCAGTAAGTGACTTTCCCATGTTGACATCTAGCCGAAAATGGCTAATTTAACATACATATGAATCTTATTCTGACAATAATGCTTTAATCATACTGCCCCGAGTCTCCTACTCTACTAGTGTGTGCGTCCAGGCTTCTCTCCTAATTTTTCTGAGGTCAGTGACTAACAAAGTCCATCTGTTATCTGATAGGACAAATCTGTGTTAATCATTGTCGTCTGACAAACCATCGGTTTGAGCATTTTAATATTGCTCTACATTTGCAGCGTTTTTTTTTCTCCTGTTCTGACCTGTTGGGCTTATACTAAGTTTTGAATTTTACCAGAAGGGTTGTCTGACTTTTTAATTAACATTATAAACCTGTTCATTCTATACGGTTATTTCCTGTTATTGAGAATTTGTTTCTTGAAGTGCTTATAAAAACCAGGTGTGGGCTTAGATTTGATATTGATACCCTAAGAATATATGTTTTTACACTTCTCTTCCATATTTAGTCATTGGAATGCTGCTCCAAGAGGTAAGTCCAAACATGAGGTGGCTGAGGTGGGAAGTGTTGATGTAGGAGAGAGCAGTTATGAACTGTTTGTTTGGGAACGTGCAAATCAAAGATGTAAAAATATTCATTAATGTGACTCTTTAATGAGGATGTAATGTTTGGTGGACACTGTGCAGAAAATAAAGTATTTTGTCTTCGGCACATTGTATAAGCGCATTTTGTATTTTGAGTGGTCAGCCAGTATTGACAGTGATCTCATGTTGCATTGCTGATATATATATATATATATATATATATATATATATATATATATATATATATATATATATATATATATATATATATATATATATATATATATACTAGTATCCTGATTATAACTCGTTTAGTTTTTTAAATATCCTACTTTTATACATTTATCCTTTCTTTGCATATGTAAACAATGTATTTTTCATTCATTTTTCAACTTGGAAATAGAATTTTGATCAACAATTCTTAAAAAAGATAATGTTTTTTTAAACATCTGACTGCTGGGGCTGGAATCAATGCGGATGAGAGTGGTGAGAGAGTGACTAAACCGTAGAGTTGTGGGCCAGAAAGACTTTTTTTTTTTTTTTTTTTTTTTACAAAACAGTCATTTGATCTAAATATGTCAATTCTAGCAGCTTTAACTCAAGGTCCATCCAATCCCACCTCAAGACAAGGACGGATACTGCCAACTCAACAGCGACCACACGTGGCTGGGCTGTCAGAACATCTACAACATCAGAGTCTTTAAGTCACAAGGAGACAGGACTTAACACTAACCATTCAACACCTTCCAAGGGGGAATCTCTGGAGGACAGACTGAATGAACCCTGGAAACGACATCCGCTGAACAGCAGTACAAAACTGGTCACAGCTCCGACCTCAACAGACGAGGGATCTCATTTCTAGGACGGACAGATATGCCAAAGGTGCCATGTGTACAGAGTCAACAGAAGTAGCAGAACATTAACATTTGGAGACTCTGAATGCCGAAAGCCACGCATAGTAATGTTCCACCTATTCTTATACACAGTTTATTCATTTGTGGCCTTTAAACCAAATTTCTAGGGGGGTGGGGTTACTAGATGGACTCCATGGAACAGTCACCAATAATAAAATCACCTCCATTATTTGTATTGTTTATTTATTAGCAATTCCTTCACGGTTTGTGTCCAGTTGAGAGGAATAAAATGCTTTGAAATAAAAAAACCTATAGTGAAAAACATGGCTCTGTCCGCAACAAAGTTATAATGTTTACATTCACATTTTGGACAACAATGGATTTGATATTCAGTAAACATGAACAGCTTAATTTCAGGTCACAAGAAAATCAGCTGGAGCTGAATTTGATCAATTATGTTCAGCTGAAGTGTGTTCAGATGCGGTGTGCAGGTCTGTAATGTTTAGAGGCATAACAATGTGGAATAGCTTGCCAACTATCATAGTGGAGTCACCCAGTAAGGCAAGTTTTAAGTAACCCTGAGAATATCTGACCTACAGTCAAATTGTGTATGTATATTAAAATGTCCACACCACAGGTAGATCTTTCAATTTGCATGGCAAGGAGTGTATCTAATTGACGTCAAGAGTGAGGTCATCTCATCGGTGGGCAGAAAATCCTCATCAGACTCTCGTAGCTGAGGAAGGTGACGGCGTTGACAGGGAAGGCTCTCAGGCTGTTCAGTAGAAGACCTTTGAAAAAGACCCTCACTCCCTCCTCTCTGAAGCTCGCTCTCATGCAGTGGAGGACCCCTCTGTACTCCCGGCCGCCGGCCCCTGACATCTGGAGTCGGGCTTTCACCACGTCCATGGGCGTGGCAAAGGCCCAGGTCACCACACCCGCCACGCCACCTGCCATCAATATTGCAAGCGTACCTGACAACAGAAAAGTTAACTGAATAATGTAAATCTTTCAAGTCGTGCCTGTACTGGAAAATGACTGTAGATTAAAATCAAAACTAAAACCCAACATTCTCAAAGCTGGACTCACCAATGTTACATATGTTTAGTTTTTTTAATTCAGTTTGGTATCTTTCATGTAGAAGCCTACTTCCACAAGGAAAAGAAAAAAAAGGACAAAACTGGTAAATTATGAGATAAGTCAAACGTATGCAATACTAAATCAAACGCATAAGACTTTTTAATATGATGTAAGGTCAGATCACTCCCAGGTCAGAGGTTAGAAGCAGAGAAGTTCTATTCAGCCATACTCCATCACTAAACCTGTCCGGTGTTCAAGTATAAATGTATGTCTGTCGCTACAAGTTGAGGGAGTCGAAGGGCCGTTTCCTTTGAAGGCCAACGGAAACAGGCTGAAGAGCCCCACACACACAGGTTACTGACAAACACATACACCCGCAAATAGCCTATTCCCCAAAGGACTTACATTGATTTGGGTGAGCATTTGTGTTTGTGGCGCCTATGTTATGACGCCATTAATATCGTTTCATAACCCAAACTTGACAGCTTCAGCAGGAGATAAATGTCTCATGGAAATACACAGATCCTCAGAGTTTGGATGACACTACACAGCACTACATTGTGCCTAAATCTCCTCATTCGAGATTTCATTAAATGCTTCTGTGTAAGTCATCAAAGTCTCCCAAACCTTCTTCATGTATCGAGTTAAGCTGCTCCTGAGTTTTTGCTAACAATCATAAGATGCTAAGTCAAAATTTAATTATCTCTTGATATATTATCATAATTTTCTTGTAGTATCTCATAATTTTGACTAAGAAAGTTAAAAGTTTGGCTCACCATGTCATCATTTTGATTCACCATTAGTATTTTTTTTTTTTTTTTTTTTTTTTTTTTATTTCTAACATTTTATCCATTATTTTTCCTGACAGAAATGACCTTCCATATTTCACACAATACCCTAGTTACTTAATTATTGAGGGTCGGTAATGTTGCACTATTCCCTCTGAAACTGACCTGGCTCTTTGCCGCTCTCGGTCAGAGCCTTTCGAGTGACCTCATAAGGTAAAAAGTAGAGTCCATAGCAGGGTATGTCCCTCAGGGCTAGGGCCAGCCCTCCTCTGAACAGACCCCTGGGTCCCTCCTTCTTCAAGATGACAGCAACACAATGAATGGGTCCACGGTATCGGTCAGCAGTTGTTTGACCCTGCAGACGCACCTTCACCAGGTCAACGGGGGCAGTAATAAACACCTGAAAGCAGATCAAGTTAATGGGTTAGTCCACCAAAATTATGCCTAATGGTTATGATTATGTTTTAGTCCGTATTTTATAAGTTTTATGACATAAAGAAGCAAAACACATCACAATAACGGATATCCCTGGTGATATTCTAGATTTTTTTTAATGACAACAAATCCCATAAAAAGACTAAAACCAGCAAAGACTAAAACTAATCTACTACTTCTAACTAACAAGTACTGCCTGATATATCTCAAACATTAAGTGTTTGCTAACCGGAATAAATATCAAGTTCCATCCAGGTGTTTTTGTTTCTATAGGCGAGCTGGACCAGAGAATATAGACCGGTGATGCCGTTTTGCTGTTGATGAAATTTGCTGGAAATTATGTAATGTAGCGTTTTATGTGAAGTGAGCACTGTGCCGGACTCCCCCGACCCATCCGCAAAACTAATTCAACCTAGGGGGCACACTGCATTCTAAGTGGTTTCTGTGACATCAGAAATACTTCAATGAGTATGTAGTTCCGCTCACAGTTTAGTAGGCGGTCCTTAATGTGGCCCAGGACACATACACGTACACATTGCTATAAGAATGTGGCCATATGTGGCCTGAACCCCCTCCGAATGTGGTCTGAGTGATCAGATCTCAATGCGTCTTCAATGCGTCCTGCGTGCATTCACACCTGTACTTAGAGCTGTCCTGTTGGTTACACCACTAGAAGGCCCCCTATTTAACCACCAGTAGGCCTCCTGGTGGTTAGATAAAATACTGTGTGAACTAAATACTGATTGTCATGACATTTGACATATTCATGATCTACAGAGGATGGTTGTTTCCTAAAGATTTTGATGAGCCCATGGCCACCACCATCAGGTCAGAATTAATTCTCTGGTCCATGACATGGTTAGCTGAAAGAGTAATGGCCAGATTTCCCAAAGGTTGCTCTTAAAGTATGTTCTTAAAGTAAATTCGAATATTAAGGGCTGCCTAATATTCGTTCAAATATCAATATTTTTTTTAATATTCGAATTATATTCGAATATCGAAGTTCGGTGTCAAAGCCCTATCCTGCACCTGCCAGGTGGGATGTGCACACAATTACTTTTATAAATTCTTACCTGAACACAGGAAATATCTAAATATAGGAAATATCTAAATGTACATGGTTGATTTTCATGAACCTTTGGCCTCTTCTCAGGCGCCTGGCTCAGGTCACATTCTTAATCTTAACCCAGTTCTGACTACTTTTTTGAGGGATGCACATGAACTTTGCAACCTCTAGGGGCCAATAGCACTTAACATTCATCTTGTTTTCTTTTTACACAATATCTGAATTCTCCTTAGAGTAGGTGGAAAACACATGCGCTACAAGAAACTATAAACATGTGCTATTACCTATGTGAATTGAGAGTCTTCACACCCTGAGAATGGTCAGTTTCATAGTGGTCCTGTGAAACCCTCACAATCATCATGCCAGTAATATCTGCAGTTACGGTCCTGCAAAGGTGCTTTGGATCAAACTAGCCAGTACTGTATATGTCAGGTGTTCTTACCTGCACCAGGCCTGAGAAGCAGCCGGCAGTGAAGACATGTGCAGCAGAAGCCGGTTTGCCTTGATTGCGGTCACTGCGCTGAGACTGAGTGAGGTAATCTAAGGCATTACTGTAAGAGCCAAAGACAACAGAGTTGGTGATGCCCGTGGTCAGCACCGGAAATGCCATGCCCTTGAAGAATCCATGGAGCTGGTGTAATAAAGGCATAATAAATAGATAAATAAGCATGCATCAATATTTTCTGTCTTGGAGGCTATTTATGCAGTGCTACTTGGTAAAACAATTTAAGAGGACATAACACCTACCCCTTCATTAGAGTATGTTTTAGCCATACAGTGAAATATCCCTTTGTAAACAGACTGGGCCTGCAGGCGCACCTACAAATTAAACAAGAGGTGTCAGAAGAAAAACTAGCCTAGTTTTATGCATTTGGTCATGTTTATAGATTTCAGTGTCATGCAACCTTCACAGTGTCTAATGGATGACCAACTGCCAGTCCAACTGCACCTACAATAACCAACAAGGAAATGTTATTTCTCCACATACAAATACTGTATTTAATCAACTTTCTGTTATGTCAAAAATAAAATACAGTTTTTCTTACCAGAAATGCTCCCAGCTATGAATTCCAAAAAAGGCATGGCTTGCACAATTTCACAACCTGCAAAGAAGACCAAAGTGTTTGAGGCGTTAAAAAGATAATACCTGAGGATACTGCTTTACAGCTGAAGCAGACAGACTACCTGCACCTTGACTGCAGTGCTCAGCAGCACTTTATCGTGGCTTCCATTCAACTAGTTTGATACTTTTAAAGAGCATATACACTTTTTTTTTATTTGGTTGTTTTCTGTAACTGTTGAGATAAATGTCTAATGTCCTCTTGTATGTTGTGTTGGTGGTTTTGCCCTCTACTGCGAATACAATTTCCCCTTAAGGGACAATAAAGATCTGAACTGACTAGTTAATATATGACAGTTACATATGGGTCAGGTAGATGTTTACATCAAATTGAGCAAAAGTTAAACTGTAGAGTAGTGGTTTTCCACCTTTTTTGTATAAGACCCCCCACAGACCGGTCACATGAACTCAACCCCTTCATCGAT
Source organism: Sander lucioperca (assembly GCF_008315115.2). Lineage (NCBI taxonomy): Eukaryota > Metazoa > Chordata > Actinopteri > Perciformes > Percidae > Sander > Sander lucioperca. Next base: position 11,807,779 of record NC_050184.1, read on the forward strand.
TCACGATGTATGTTCCAAATGTATAACACTATTCATAATAGTGAATATTTTTTATACTTGTTTAACTGTATAGCCTATATATAGATTGCTAATGTTTCAACCATGTATTCATTTGACTAATTATTTGCAGTGTCTAATCTGAAGACCTGCTTTTAGCTAACCATTTAAGCCACTTATAATACCTTAAGATCATTATTTCTACGGTTTTATCATTACTTTTAGAGATACTGTTTAAACGTCTGTCCTCGCTTGCTAACTAGTTTTCAACTATAGTTTACCTAACTACAACATAGTACTCAGGTGTTAGGCCTACAGCTGATATATTCTTTTAATCAAATCACTTTATTTATTTTTTCAAATTAGTTGAGCTGCTCCACAATATTTCCACCACGTAACGTTACCCCCTGGCAACAGAAGACGTAGCCCCTGGGGTACAAGCGTACAAGTTAAGACTACGCCTGGTTGTAATTTAGAGGAGTTGGCAACAAATGACGTTCCTTTTTCTACAACTCTTCGTATGACTTTACGTTAAACGTTAGTGATAGTCTGAACTACACGTCGCCTGCAAAACCCGTTCAGTTACACATGTATGTATACAGGTTACCATACGGTGTAAAAGAATTATATTATGCAAAAAAGCCTAGACCATCCTGCTGCTCCTCGGTTCGGTAAAGTTAAAAAAAGATATTCACAGATTCGAACTTCTGGGATCAATAACTCACCAGGGAACGTTATTAAAACACAAACGACGCCTATTTCCTACCGTAGTAAGGGAGACGACAAGCTACAACCTCATTTTCATCCAAACGAGTCGTCCACCGAACTGGAAAATAACCTTGGTCTCCGGCTGTGAGACGAGTGCGCAGGGACCGTCTACAAAATGCAACAACGAAGAGAGATACAACAAAATATTTAATAGCTTCAATATTAATGTAGTGTCATTGCTTCACACATAACTGGTCTCCTGTTAGTTGTACTACAACACTTACTTTTGTAAAATAAGGGTATAGGCTATGCATAATTTGGGGGAATATTGATTGGCAAAAAATATTCAAATAGTTATACAGTGTAACGTTAGTGTATGTTTTGAACAATTGAAGGATTTACACTCAATATACACATATAACTGGTCTCCTACTGGTTGTACTACAACACTTATTATGGAAATAAAATGCCTGTGTATAATTTTAACCCTTCCATCCAAACTGAACACCTCACTGGAGACATGTCACGTGCCAGCCTGCTTCAAGACCTCAACCATAATCCCTGTCCCCAAGAAACAAAGGACCACAGGACTTAATGACTTCAGACCCGTCGCCCTGACCTCTGTGGTTATGAAGTCCCTTGAGCGCCTTGTGCTTTCACACCTCAAAGCCATCACCGACCCCCTCCTGGACCCCCTGCAGTTTGCCTACAGAGCCAATAGGTCTGTAGATGATGCAGTCAATTTGGCCCTCCACTACATCCTCCGGCACCTGGACTCCGCAGGAACCTACGCCAGGATCCTGTTTGTGGACTTCAGCTCTGCTTTCAACACCATCATCTCGGCTCTGCTTCAGGAGAAGCTCTCCCAGCTTGGTGTGCCTGACTCCACCTGCAGGTGGATCACTGACTTCCTGTCTGACAGGAAGCAGCATGTGAAGCTGGGGAAACACGTTTCCGACTCACAGACCATCAGCACTGGATCCCCCCAGGGCTGCGTTCTTTCTCCTCTGCTCTTCTCCCTGTACACCAACAGCTGCACCTCCAGTCACCAGTCCGTCAAGCTTCTGAAGTTTGCGGACAACACCTCCCTCATCGGACTCATCTCTGATGGAGACGAGTCCGCCTACAGGTGGGAGGCTGACCACCTGGTGACCTGGTGCAACCAAAACAACCTAGAGCTCAATGCTCTAAAGACAGTGGAGATGGTTGTGGACTTCAGAAAGAACACAGCCCCACCTGCCCCCATCACCCTCTGTGGCTCCACAATTAACACTGTGGAGTCTTTCCGCTTCCTGGGAACTACCATCTCCCAGGACCTCAAGTGGGAGCTGAACATCAGCTCTCATCAGCTGAGAAGGTGATTGGCTGCAATCTGCCGCCGCTCCAGGACCTATACGCCACCAGGACTCTGAAGCGTGCTGGAAAGATTGTGGCTGACCCCTCCCACCCCGGACACAAGCTCTTTGAGCCACTCCCCTCTGGCAGGAGGATGAGGTCCATCAGGACCAAAACCTCACGCCACATAAACAGTTTTTTCCCCTCCGCCACTAGCCTTCTAAACAAGGCTCGGAATCCAACCTGACTCTCTCCAAACTACTCCTCTGGCTCCTCATGCCACTGTACCTACTCTGCTGTAGCGTTCCTTTTTACTACTGTTTAACTTATTTTACTATTTATTTAAATTTATTTATCGTTATTAATACATTCTGTGTGTATATGTTTATACTTATATTGTTTATATTCTTTTCATCCTTATATTTGAATGTGTGACATGCTCCAACAACACCATGACAAATTCCTCGTATGTGCAACGTACTTGGTAATTAAGCCCTTTCTGATTCTGATTCTGATTCTGAATTCTCTATAACTGTGGATCCCTGGCGCGGGCCAAAAAGCCTACAGCCTGGCCTCCTTCCCTCCTCCTCTGCTGGAGTGAACCAGGGACATGAACCAAAAACTAAACAAAATTAAAAGTAGTTAATATAAAAAAATACTGTTGTATTGTACTTATTATTTTGTTATTTTCATTCTAATTATAGAGAAGCTTTGCCCTAAGCAACGAGCAAGTATTTCTAGTTTGACACGGCTGCCTTTTCTAAATAAAAGCCGCCTTAGCGTACAAACAAACACAAAACAAACAAACAAACAAAACAAAATAAAATAAAATAAAAAAAGCAAAGCAAAACAGAAAGCATTCATAGCAGGACAGTTAATACCCATTATAAACATATATAAACACATATAGACACAAACCCTCCGCCTGCCCACCCCCTCCACTCACACATGCACACAGGCATATCATTTTACCCATAATAATAAAAGGAATAAATAAGTGATGTAATAATAATAGTAAAAGTACAGTAATATGCCAGCTGTTTATGCTGGTTAAGGCACAACGTTAGAGATTTACAGTGAAATAGCTGAACCGTTAAATATGTTTGAATTTTTTACCAACAATGTTTTGCACATTTCTGCTAATAGCCCTGTGGTTTTCATGAAGCCTTAAATCAGTGCACACTTTGATCCAAGTAACAGTGCTTAAAATGCCTATTGCTTATTTTATGCCTTTCTAATTATCATGCCTTTTATGTCAGTGCTTTGTTTTTCTTCAAGGAAGCAGGTGTTCTTCTATAGGACACCTAGAGGCTTCAACATGATGTAAAACCATGACTAGACTGCAAAGGGGACTTTTTGATATTTTACAGCAAACCTCTTCTTCATTGTCGCTTGCAGCTTCATTATTATTATTATTATTATTATTATTATTATTATTTAGGGTCATGGTTCTGCTGCAAAACAAACTTGTTGCATAAGGAAACAAATTGAATGTTTTTCTCTAAAAACTATTCTAATTAAAACACAATAGATTAAAATGTAATGAAATAAAGTAATTGGTGATAAGTAGTGGTAAAGATTTTGCTGGCTAGAAAAACATCTGACTTTATAGGTTGTGCTGTCCTTCAAAGATACATAAACATTTACAATGTCCATAGCCAGAGATAGGCTATTTTTGGGTGCAACAGGTTCAAATAACGTACCTTATTTTTTCTTCAAATAGCCAAATCTACATCGCATCACAAGGTATTCCATGCAAGGAATCCGGTTGTTAGAGGAAAAGGGTGAGGATAGGCCTTTGGGATTTGGGTGAAAGGACTCTGGGTGGTAGAGGAACAGGGCGAAATCAAGTAGGCCCAAGTAGGCTTAAGGCCTATGAGGGAATATGAGGATTGTGGTGACTTGATTCTGGGTGCTAGAGAAAAAGAATTAAGTCAAGCAAGTATGAGGCAAAATACATATTAATAATGAAAACAAATATTATAATGGTTAACTTTTACAATCCATTAAAAAAAACTTTCAATAGAGTTATTGGATAAACTCACTGTACATTTAGGAGGGAAAGTGATATGTTGCCCATAGCACGTTATGGGGTAATGATAATGATGACAATGGAATAATAATTGAAAAGTTAATGGAGATTAAAAATCTAGTGTGCCTAAATGATGGAAGTGGTACAAGAATTAATGTCAGAACAGGAACGAAGTTCGCTATTGATCTTACATAAGTGTCCGATTCATTGGCAGGGGTTTGTTGGCGGGAGGCAGTTAGAGGAACAACTAAAGGAAGTGATCACTATCCTCTAGTAACTGAAGTAGGTTTGAGTTTAGAAGAATATGACAGGAGGGTTACAGAATTAGTCTTTCAGTAGTGCTGATTGGAGGACATTTAGGAATATTAGTGATAATGAAATGGAAAAAAGTTGATATTAATGATGGTGTTGATAACTTAAATATGTCTGTTTGTAAATCTATTCTAGAAGCTGCAAACCCAGCTATGTAGAAGAAGGGAGGCAAGCACAAAAAGAAGATTGTACCCTGGTGGACAGAGGAATGTGATAAAGTAATTAAGTATAGAAATTAAACTTTTAAAATGCTAAAAAGGAATCATAGTTTTCAGAACCTTATTGAATATAAAAGAATGCAAGCAAATGTAAGGAGAGTTAAAAAAAAATATGCATGTAATTGTGTGGGAAGGGAGACTGAAGTTGGTAAAATCTGGAGAATGATACAAAACATGATGGGGGTTTAAAGAGAGTATGGATATCCAGTCTTAAAGGATGGAGAAACAACAGCAGTAAGAGATGAGGAGAAAGCAGAGATGTTGGTAACATTTTTTGCCAAAGTTCATTTGTCTGGACAATATTAGTGAAGAAGGGAAAAGAGAAAGGAAAAATACAATAGCAGAAAATAAAAAGCTATTACAGCAAGATAAAGAAACTAATGATCAAAACAAGCCATTTACAAAGGTAGAACTGAACCGCTCTCTCAAGAAAACCAAAATGTCAGCACCAGGCAAGGCTCAGATTTGTTATGTAATGCTAAGCCATCTCAGTGAATCGTCCAAAGATATTTTATTAGATCTATATAACAAAGTGTGGGAGGATGGGAACTTGCCACAAAGTTGGAGGGAGGCAGTGGTAGTGCCAATAAGCAAACCAGGAAAGAAATGCACAAACCCAGGGAATTATAGATCAATTGCTTTGACATCCAACATCTGCAAAATAATGGAGAAAATGGTAAATTAATGGTTGATATATCATATAGAAAATAAAGGATATACGAATATCAGAGTGGCTTTAGGAGAGAAAGAAATACTATGGACCCAGCTTTATGTTTATAGAGCATGAAATTAGAAAAGCACAGATAAACAGAAAGAGTGTAATGGCTGTATTTTTTAATGTAGAGAATGCATTTAATATGTGGGAAGAAGGGCTAATAATCAGACATCATAAAATTAGGGATCAAAGGTTGAGTATATAAGTGGGTTAAGGACTTTATATAGGAAGATCAATACAGCTCAATGGCATTTTTTGCCTCCAACGGTGCCTTCCAGGCAGCCAACCCTAACCTTAACCCTAAACATAAACATTGCCGCGCTGCCTGGGACTAGACGTTGGGGGCAAAAAACACCAAAGACCATCAACACAGGTCAGAACAGGAAAGAGCTATTCAGAAGAAAATTTTTTTTTGAAAATGGAACACCTCAAGGTAGCATAGTAAGCCCTTTATCATTTTAGATGATGTTTTTAAGAACATAGGGAATTGCTTGTGGTGTTCGCTTTTTGCAGATGATGGGGCAATTTGGAAGAGGGGAAGAAATGTGGATTTCATTGTAAAGAAACTGCAGGAGGCGATTATGAAAATAGCCAAAATAGAGTGGCATATAAATGGGGATTCAGATTTCCAGTTGATAAGACAAAGATAATGTTCTTCACAAGGAAAATAATTGGTAATGAAGTGAAGAAAAATTGTATAATCAAGAATTGGGGAGTGAGAAACACTTAAAATTTTTAGGATTAAGGTTGGATGAAAGAGTTACTTGGGCTGTACATATTCAGCAATACAGTTTTACAGAATCAAAGGAAAGTGGGAGAAATGAGATGTGCAGGAAGGAGCAGGAGAGAAGAGACAATAGCATCGCTAAGGTTTGGACCATAGACATAAAAAAAATGTTTTATATCTATGGTTTGGACACACTGGATCAAACAGCACACTGTTTAAATAGGTAAACATAACACAGGAAGATGTGATCACTATGGGCAAGAAGAAACGATAGAGCAAATTATACTTTACTGTCAAGAATATGAGGATGAGAGAAGGCAATTAATTCAAAATTTCTCAAAGATAAAAGTACAGTGTAATTTGATAGATATTTTACAAAAGAACTCCAAAAATGAGAGTTATCAAGTATTATTTAATATCTTAGACAAATTAATAAGATTGAGAAGATATGAGTTTATTTTTTATTATTATTTTATTTTAGTTTTGAGTATTATTCACATTGGTGTCCTGATCGACACTCCATACAAATTGGCGGCGGTCCATCTATGGGTCCCATGGATGTATTAAGAGAACATGGGTCCGTCCCATAGACTGTTAATAATATACAGTCTGTTAATAATATACAGTCTATGGTCCGTCCATGCCGGTAATGCACCAAATCGTTGTGGAATTCCATGTATGGTCATGTAACGTAATCACTAGTGGACGGTAAGCGCCTTGCTTGTAAATAACTAGTGACGTCAATGTCATGCGCTACCAAGCTTTGAATAGGTTTGGGAGGAAAAGCCGCGTTTCGTGCATTTCGGGTCGTGAAATTGATTATATCCTAAGTTAGTTTTAAAGTATGCCTATGCATCTTTGTAAAAACTGACATTTTACTCCTCCCCTTCTGTTGGTTGTCATTGCCAAGCCAGACAGCGACAAAGGAAGCATATCTAACAAATTAAAACAGCCTCAATATAATGACGAACGCTTGACAGACTGCTGCTTTGCCAACGTTAGCTAGTGAGACAATTAGCTATTCGTTTGATAGTGTTGGAATAGAAAATATGACAACTCTAACAAGGCAAGACCTCAATTTTGGACAAGGTAAGACAACCAGACAAGAAACGGCCAATCATCTGCCCTTTAGCTGTTGCTCATGCCTCGACAAAATTAAGTTGATATATTTGGCAATTCAATTTGACTTTGGCTATGAGTTGATACCCCATTCACATATGCTGAATTCTGGGTATAGGCTACACTGACCTATTCGGCATAGCATAATACATATCAGAGGTTTACTGTATTTCTGTAAATTCTCCCTTTGTTGCTTGTGAGCTTATAGGGCAACACTAAATTGCTGAGTAATTGCATTGAGTTTGGTGGTACTTTGTCAAGTCGGTACAAGGAAACCTGAAATGCATGGAGATCTTATTATCCAGTTGATTCTTCTTTTCCAGTGGTTGCGGACATCCTGTGTGAGTTCCTGGAGGTCGCTATTCATCTTATCCTGTATGTCCGTGAAGTTTATCCCTCGGGAATATTTCAGAAGAGAAAGAAATACAATGTACCTGTGCAGGTACAGATGAATATATGTGTAATTACCACTAATACTCACAGTTTTTAGGAAGGCTTGTCTATTTGTATGTCTTACATTGGGTTTCTGTTTTTGATGTTTTTTTTTCTTCCAGATGTCATGTCACCCAGAGCTGAATCAATATATCCAAGATACACTTCATTGTGTAAAGCCACTCATTGAGAAGGTAAGGCATGACGTGATGCTGACTAAGATTAATTAAGGAAACGCCCGACATCTCTCATCTACCTGATGCACTGCTGAAGTCTTTCATTTCCCTCTCAGAATGATGCAGAGAAGGTGGTGGTGGTCATCATGGACAAAGAGCATCATCCAGTAGAGAGATTTGTGTTTGAGATGTCCCAACCTCCTCTGCTGTCCATCAGGTTTTCCCCCTTCTTCTTCTCATTTTTTTTTTTTTTTTTTTTAATCAGTAGTGAGTATAAACAACTACTTTGTGATACATTTTCAGGGTGACCATGGTCACTAACTTAACTTCCTGTGATTTTGTTGTTACAGCTCAGACACATTACTGTCACATGTGGAGCAGCTGCTGAGGGCATTCATACTGAAGATCAGTGTGTGTGATGCTGTTCTAAATAATAACCCACCAGGTAATGTCACTTATGATTACGTAAAGAGAAGCACATGAAAGACGCAGTGCCCTCCCACTCATATATTCCTAAAACCTTTTTATGAATTTTGATAAATGATTTGCTCTGATTCCCTGATGTGATTCAGCCCAGCTAAAGAAATGAGTCTCTACAACGGTGGTTCCCAAAATCTTTTCAGTGATGCCCCGTAAGAAGAACCGTCAGCAATTGTTAGCATCAGAGCACAATAGTTTATTTATCACTCTCAAATGATTTAGATTCATGCAGTGCAGCGATTGATAACATTATTCGTTGAACTCGTGTTTGACAAGTCACATGTAACTTACTTAAGTTCATTGATAATTGATCCTAATGGGGAATAGGTAGGATTTCCAACTTTAAAATAATTGATCTCATCCTACACAATAGACAAAGTGCTTACTACGATATGATTACTAAGCCTACCAGGCTGTGTAGCGCCTAGGGTGAACAGATGAGAATGGATGAAATTCAGGACAGGGGAGTTGGGGGTGGGCGTGGCCTCAGTACATTACGTTTAGTGGCACAATGACAGAAACACCTGACAGTCAAAACTCAACCCATCATGAACATGAAGTCAACTGTCATTAAGGAAAATAAACACAATGACTCTGTTGTATGCAACAGTGTGTAAATCATCAGTTTCATAAAAGCATTTTATTTTATTCATTTCGTCAGTGCGGTGCCTGTCACATCGGTCTGCGTGGCGTGCATATCATATCAGTCCTCCGTGGCTGCCTGCAGCCACTCTTTCCCTGTCTTTGCAACTTCTGCTATCTGCCTCTATACTAGAAAACAAAAAAGAGGAAAAGAGCACACACATGTTACTTTGTGGCTATAACTAATCACACTTAGGTTTAGTCTAATTTTCTGGACAAACAGGACAGGATTCGAGACAACTGCTCGTAATTCAGATCTGGTCATCCTAATAGTGCCCCAACAAGCCCTGTTAATCAAATGCTTTAGGTTGCAGATGGTCAGAGTTATGGCTGTGGTTGGAATTAATGTCTGAAAATACATCAGTCTTAATAACGAGATTATATGACACATACATTATATTCAAGTGGGAATAGATACAAACCATAGACTTGTTTGTGACCTGTTGTTTGTCACAGGGTGTTCATTTACGGTACTGGTACATACCAGAGATGCTGCGACACGCAACATGGAGAAGGTTCAAGTCATCAAGGTGAGGTTTTTAAAACACTGCAAACCTACAGATTAAGCCACTGCTAATACTAACTGAGCAGCCTGTTTAATTCTTTTTTATGTAAGTATTGTAATCAGCTCTAATAATATGTAAACACTGAATAATTATATGCATGCATTGTGTCGCATTTGTGCATTTCCCTCTTCAGGATTTTCCTTGGATAGTTGCTGATGAGCAGGAGGTCCACATGCAGGAACCTAGACTCATCCCACTGAAGACCATGACATCTGATATAGTAAAAGTGAGCAGAAACATCCCAGTCATTGATCAGTTCAACTGTTCAAAGACAAATAACATAGACACTCCGATTGTTTTTCATTTGCTTGTACTGATTTTTGATTGATCTCTGTCTTTCAGATGCAGCTCTATGTGGAAGAGAGGGCCCAGAAAACGTAGTCCTGTGACGATGTTGAATCATGAGCAAAGTATATAACACAGCCCATCAGAGCTGGAACAGTCAAAAAGAAACATGAGTTTTTGTTGAACACATGGGATCATCAAGAAAGAGATGTGGAGTGTGTTCAGGAGGTGTGTACATTCTGCAACTAGCGTTGGTGTGTATAGTGTCTACACTGAGTATGTTTACATGCACACCAATATTCCACTATTATTCCAAATGTGACAATATTCCGAATTTGATACATGTCATGTATACAGCATATTGCGGTTGGATATTCCGAATAAGGCCTTTTTCCGAATATAGCATTTTCCAATTAAGACATGTGGGTTATTCCGGTATTATTCGGGTTTTAGAGGCATTCTTTGGACATGTGTACAGCGCATTCGGAACATGCGTCTCTATCTGGGTTTTTACAGCAGTTTACGGCCTCTTGCCTGTTTTACGGCTTATGGTCAGCTCTGTGCGTTGCTATGGTTGCTGTAAACGAACCAACCAGCCAACAGTTTGCAAGGCTGCAAACTTAACTTTTAAACATTATCAAAGACTTGGATATCAACAGGTTTTTGGATATTCGCACACATCGCTACGCCGACCTTTTCAAGAAGCTGGTTAAAGGAATGAAAGAGGGATGCTGTGTTTGCACGGTCCAACAAGTCCAGCGCTGCTGGTAAACTTTGAAAAATTCCTGTTTAGCACGGCTACACGTAAACGGGATTATTAGTGGAATACTTACTTTCATTAACCATGTAAACAGCTTAGTCGGATTATCGTCTTTTTTGGAATTAGAGAAAAACCGGAATATTATGTGCATGTAAATGTAGTCAGTGTTATCGGTCAGGGATGCAGTGTGAGAGTTTTGGGTGGGTTCCTGTGAAATAAAAGAGATCTTGATGTGTTATTTCAATGCAACCAGTGGTAAAGTTCGCCTCCATTCTTATGTGACAAATTCAAAGTTTTGATGTGACAAAAGAACAGTTTTAACTGCTGATAATGTGATTTTAGTATGTAAAAAAAAAAAATACATGAAATTGTAATTAAAAAAAATGTTTTTAAAGCACCACCACTAGAACTCTCTGTCTTAGTGTGTATTAAAGTAAGACATTTGATGAATGATTCTTGGTAATAAGCCAAACCCATTCTTCTAAATGGAATAACAATTAGTGCAGATGGTTAGGTCTTCAACAGCACCACACACCAGAAGATATTTATTTACTGACCTCTGCTTGGTGGACTCTCAGGTAGAGCTGAGGTTGAGTTGTTTAGAACTAAAGGCTGTTTTATGCTTCTGCGTCAACTCTACGGCGTCGCTCCTATGGCGTCGTGACCCTTTCGGAGTTCTGCGTCGGGGTTGCTTTGCATCGCGGTGCATTTCACCGCCATAACGCTAGGGGGTTGTAACCAGAAAATAAGTCTGAGGTTATTTGCGAGGTGTCTGCCAGCCAGTTTATGTTATGTTAGCAAGCAAACTTTAGCACAACTGCCACAAAGTACTGCTTGCTGGCGAAGTGCTAATTTAAAAACGTTACTGACATATAGACACTTTACAAACGGATAACCCCGTCATTGTAACCAAAATATGTCTGAGTTTATTTGCAACTTATGACGGTGAACTAGCATGTTGCTACTCCCCACAGTAGGCTGCTTGAAACACTGACTATCAACACACAGTACGAGTTGACCAATCGCAGTCCTTGCGGTTTGCGTCGCCTTGACGCAAAGTTACAAATGTTTGGAGGTGCACGTTCAGCTACGGCGGAGGGGTTTCACAGTGACGCAGAGGGGTCTGCGGGGTACGCCGTCGATTTGACGCAGAATAATAAAACAGCCTTAAATCAGCCTTAAGTCAAATGTAATGTTTGCGTCAAATCAGGCCCAGAGCTCTCCTTGGTCAGTCAGTGTAGTTTGATGTTGAGAGTCTGGCCCAGTGACGGCTGTCTTTAGGTAACCAGCCTGAGGTGTCTGTCCTGGATATGCATCTGCCCTAACATGAACACATTATGAGAGGTTACAGAAGATTTAATGAACTGGTTTGAGGTCGCATCATTTGTTGGATGACCAAACTGAGTTTAGCTTAAAGATGATTATCATCCAATAAATATAATTAACTATATAATATAAAATATATGTTTTACTCTCTTTAATTCCGTTGACTCTTTGTTGATGCACAGTTGCAACACTGAAGTTGTATTAACACAACAGATAATCATTACAAAAAATAATATTTTACAAACTTTTATATAACTTTCAAATTTAATGTATGAAAAGTTATGACACCAGATTTATGAAAAACTAAATCCCATCAGAAATGGACGTTTTACTTGAAATATCTATGTGAATACTGAATTTGTGTTTTTTCATATACAAAGTTTTCCAGTCACTTTGGAAAAAGCTGATTTGATTTTCCTTTAGCAATAAAAGTCCTCACTGTGAACATGCTGTGTTGTCATTCTAAATGTATCCCAAATCTCCGAGCTCCTTTCTCTCCTGACAGGGCTCCACCATCAGCACCTATGGACGTAGTATCCTGTCACGTATCCTATGACGTAAATGGACACCAGTGCAGCCAAAGCTCCTGCAGCCTTCACTGCTACTCCAGAGCTGCTGTTACACACTGTGTCGTAGATCCTGTGAATGTAACAGAGAGGGAGGCCGAGTCAGATCCAACAGCATTTGGTCGACTGTTGTCATTCTGACATTATTTTATGACCTGGTTTAACAACATTCTCGCTTTATTTTTACTATAAATGATTTACAAAGCTTACTAGTACTTAAGCATTCAACTGGTATCAGCTTTAAAACCTAATTTTAGTCCATACATGTCCACATATGGTTTTATCTCATCCACATCTTCTTACATTTATGTTTGTTCTTCAACAGCATCAGAAAATCCTCAAAATATGAACACTATGTTTGATGAATCTTTATGTCAGGCGTCACTTTGTCTCACCTCATCACAGTAGACTGTGGTGCATCGACTTTCATGTTGATGTTGTCCTCGTTCCAGCGATCATATTGCACGCTGCTGGCACTGTTGGAGTCCATGTGGGAAGTCCTTCTTCTCCTCAGAGGGTTATCTGCTGCCTGGAATCACTGTTCACTCACCGCTTCACTTCTCAGCCTGGCCACATAAACACTGTGCTGTGACACACTGAGGATGAAGAGGTGTCTGTGTAACAAAATGTCTACAACACTACAGCATCTCAACTACAGTAAAAATAAGAAAAAGCTGAGTTGAATATCATATCATGTGTAGTAATATTAAAAAGTAAATTTAACTTACTGCTGTTGGATTACTTAACAAAAAAATCTACTTTTAATACATCATAATTCCCTTAAAGTGTGAAATGAATCAAGTATTAACTGTGTTTATTTAGCCCTGGAGCTAAATCAGACCACATATGAAATCATTATACTCAAAAGCAGTGATTTGATTATTATCAAGCAGAATCACTTTATATCACTACATTCAAATACACTTACCTAGTGCTCACCTGTATCTTAAACACCTAACAACCTGTCTAAAGCGCTCTGCTGCTCACTTTTAAAGCCATGACTGAGACTGAGAGAGAGAGAGAGAGAGAGAGAGAGAGAGAGAGAGAGAGAGAGAGAGAGAGCATATCTCCTGCTTAGTATGAGACCTTGGGCATAGTTCATGTGTTCACTGAGGTCAGCCTGTCATAAATCCATTGGTTGTACTCCAGCTTGTCTTATATGACTCTCGGTGATAAAGGACAACTTAAGTTTAGTCTCCGGTTTCATCACATCCTGTGCAGATAATGGACTGCAAAGCAAAAATACTTAGTTTTGCAGATTTTCATGATACTCCCTTTCCTGCATGAAAACGTAATTTGGTTGAATATAAAATCACTGTGTTGTTTTAAAGATTTTCTCTTTGGCTCTATTGCAGAAGAGAAATATGTTGCACCTCTGTTTGTGCTGGAATAACAGCTCTCTCGTGTTTTTAGATGAAAAGAAACCTAGCAATCTTAGCTACACACTCATTTCATTTTATTAAGTCCAGTGACCTTAAAATGTCTCATATGGCACTTTAAAGCAGGAACATATGTCTTAGTTTCATTATGCGTAGACAGATGCTATCTGTACAATACCCACTTTAGAGTTAACATGTATTCACATTACATTTGCACACTGATATGTAGATGTAAATGAACTTATTTTCAGGTTTCATTAGATTTGAACACTCAGGTGAAAATCATGTATGTGATAAAGATGTTATTATATACATGTCTGTATATTATCTGTTACATCAATGTAAGGTTAAGGGGTTGAAGGTGGCTTCAGGGCTTAGGGCTTTACATACATCCATGGGTCCTCAGGTACCAAGAGGAAGACTGTAGCCAGCACTTGTGATGTTTTTGCTGCCCTTTGGTCACTCTGCATGACCCGGTGGAGGTGATTGCTGTCAGTTTATTGACATAAATGTTGTACACTGCTGCCCCCTCATGGACAGGCATTAAGCTTATAGTCTTGCATTGCCAGACCTGTCTGCACAGCGCTGTGGAGTAAAGCGTGTGGCCATAGACTGTTATGACTCTGAGCACCAACTACACCTCTCTTTATACCTTGAAATAATATAACATGTTTATTTCCACATTATTTTTACTATTATTATGTAACACTGTAACACATGCACATTTTTGCATAGGATCAGGCAATGCAAACTATTTTTAACTACCATGGGTTTTCTTGGTGATCCTATAATAAAACATTTAGTTAACTTTTGAGATGCATATATACAAATATAAGTTGAATCAAAATATATGAGTTCCATCTCCTCAAAAGACAGGCACACTTTGTTTTTCACCATCATACTCTACCATACCATATGCAATCAACACTTCACTCGATTGACTTTTACACTAAACTCGATATTTTTATTTCCTACTATTTAATATTGTATTGCTATTTGTCCATATTGTACTGTAGCTGTAGCACTGCTACTTCTGTCTAACCACATGGCACTTGTTGTATTATTGTACGATTTCGCGTCAGCTCATGTCCATGCGACCGTCCATCTACACATCCATACTGTCCATGCGGAAAGCATTATTTTAGAGCAGGGCTCTTCAACGTTTTATAAGCCAAGGACCCCTTAACTGAGAGAGATGGATCAGGGACCCCCTACTACATTGTATAAAATGAAGTTGCATATTAAACTTGGCCTACAGTAACATGTAGGGCGGCCTAAAGTATACATACCTTTTTAGTGCATAAAGCTATTAGCTGTTAAAATAATAATTGTTGGCATGATTTTATAAATCATGTTTTAATGTTAAACATACATGTGGCACACTGGGTCCTTAGGATGGACTGTATCTGTGAATGGCTACCCAATGTTTTTTTTCTTCACAAATAGGCTAATTTATATTTGACAATAATATTTCATGTTAAGACATTTTAGTTTTTGAAAAAAATAACAATAATTGAATGGCCCTCCTGCAGTAACTTGGAGGACCCCCTAGGGGTCCCGGACCCCCTGTTGAAGATCTCTTTTTTAGAGTGTAAAGTATGTCCCATGGCGCAATAGGTTCCATTATCTTGTTATGACTCAGGCCACTGAGGGCCTCTGCTCCACTGACACTCCCGGTGACCTTTGGTACAGGGTACAGGCTTCTGCATGAGCAAAGCTCCACACTGAGGCAATAGAAATAAAAAGAAGAGCTGTACTTTAAAAGTCAAAGGTAGTGCGATGTTATCCTTTATCACGTCGCTTATTCCAACTTCCTACTTAATACCAGGGTGGTTGACTCTCGATATAAATCCATTGGATAGTTTACTTCAAGGTGAGCTACTCATCTATTCATTTCTCTGATGTCCACATTGCTACAGCCTGTTTCTACACTGTAAAGGTGGCTTGAATATGTCATTGGTTGAAAATTCTGTGTTCTGTGCAGGACTGGTAGGTGCATGTGGGATCTCTGTGCTATGCTCCACAATGAGACTGCACTTATTTCTAGAAGAAGAGAGGTAAGGAAATCACATTTTATTATATTTGTGCATGAAGATGAATTGGGTGTTAATATTCATAACCTAAACAGTTTGTAAGATTTCAAGTTTTTTTTTCACCATTCTCTTTATAGTGTAGTTTAATTTTTTTACTTTCATTTCTGACTTGATTTGTTTCCCTACAACCCACAGTTGTAATGATAAAAATGATAAAGACACATTAAGCCAGAGGACACCCAGTCATCAAAGGAGCACTTACAGTGGACTTTTCGGGATGCTGCAGTTTTTCTTTGTGACTGGGATGCTGGCTGTAGTGGGCTCCCGTGTTGCCTCCCTGGTGGTACTAGAGTTTTGTCTTCGTGCTGTCTCTGGATTGGTTACAGCAGGACCAGTAAGAAACCAATCATGTGATTGAACATATGCCTGGTACTCAACTATATCACCTGATTTGCCTGTTGCTGCTACTGCTCAATTTCAATTTCTAGAATTGATCACATCATGATGACACATAATAACATCTATTATAACAAACATCCATCATGTGTTTTGATTCATCCATCAGTTTTGTTCATATGCTCCTTTATTCCCCAGGAGTCCAGGAAATTTGTGCAGCAGCTGTTAGTTCAAAGCCAGTTCTCTCTAGGCTGTGCCCTAACCTGCAGTTTGCACTTTCTCCATGAGGGGGCGTCCCAGCGCTGGCTATGCCTGCTCCTGGCAGCAGCACCTAGCTGGTTCCTGGCTAGTCAGGCCACACGGCTGCTGCACCATGTCATGGCTCTGTATAAACTCCACAGCTCACAGCGCTACTGCGGCATTTGCATCTGCCTCCTCACATCAGGCTGCTGTGTGCTGCCCATGCTGTGCAGGACTATGATCATTACTTTTTCTGTGGCTGTGGTGGCCTCCATTTCAATCATCAATCAACACTTCCTCTCTGCAACAGAGGCCCTCAGGTTTTGGACACCACTGACTATCTGCTACACACTGTTGGTTGTGTACATGCAGGGTGAGAAACATGTCCTGGTTATGGTGCAACAACACTCATTAGACACTGATCAATCTGGCAAGGACCTTCAATAATAACACAGCCTTTAGCAGTGTGATAGAGAGGACCCCTCTCAAGACTGAAGAAAACAATTATTAATTAATCAGTTAGACACAGCGTTCTGGTCTTGTCTGACCACTAATGCATCCATCATTAATTTAGGCATCCTGGTGTTTTATAGATCTGTCCTAAATTGTATTAATTTTCGCCAAATATCTCCTTTTAATACTGTGTTTTGGTTCTGCAGAGGAGCAGCATCGTCTGCCCGGTAGCCAGGCTGTCTTGAACACAGTGGTGGTGCGTCTCGGTGGTTTGATGATCCTGATGCTGACTGTTGGACGTTGGGCTGACGTGCTCCACATCCTAATGTGTTTCCTGGGTGAGGCTAGCTGTCTAATCCCCACTAAGGATCTGCTGGATGCGGCATCCTCACAGGTCAGTGAGTCTCCCTGGAAGCAGCACACATGGGCTAAAAGCCCCATCTGTCCATCGGGACCCCAAAACTGGGGCAGAATATCAATGTGTTCATTAGACTGGGTCCCAAGATAAAACTGAACTTCTCAAACTTGTATCCCAGGTGGAGAAAGGTATAAGAGCCCCAAGACAGATTCAGGTCAAAGTATTCTCTGACTCAGAATACTGAGCCTACTTTTCCCTTCACTGAGCTAGCCTGATTAGAGTTTCAAGTAAAAGCATGCACTGTTGATACAGTGCTTATAAAAAAAAAGTTGCATTTTTTGCATATATGTTAATTGGTTTATAAAAGTTGATTGAAAATATTCAGCAAATAAAAAAAAGTTTATGAAAATGAAGATTAAGTTTAAAGTGAGAGTTCAACAATACATATGATTGGAGCCAAATTGTAACCCCACACAACTGTTCAATGTAATATTGTTGCTATTAATATAATCTATGATTACGTTGTGAGTAATGATGATTCATCTGTCATACTTGTACATACAGGATGAAGAGGATTATACAGACTACGTACAAAGAGAACGTCAACGAAGACCACAGGCACAAGAGAAGGAGCATCAGAGATAGACACACTGAGATTTTAAAATCTAGTGGCACTTCTTTTTAATGACACTCATAAATCAACAATGGATGATTTATAACATCAAAACAGTTATATTGCCCATATTTGTTAGGTTTCTTTTTACATTGTTTTTGGTAATATTTCTATTATGTATTTAATGTTCTTGACTGTAGCAGTACTTTGCTTTATTGTTTATTCCCTTTTTAATGTTTATTGTTTACTGTATATGCACCTAATACACCTTGCAAGTGCAAACTTCCATGCCAATAAATATGAGTATGTTGTTCTATTTAGAATACGTTTTATATTTAAAAGACTAAGCAGCATATTATGCTGATATGGAAATTCAATCTGTTAAAAAAAGGTTATCCACAAACCATTGCCTATATATGTGGAACAGTAAAATGAACCACAGTATAATCTTCTTGTCTGTTATTCTCTTATAAATCAGATTTTCTTTCTGATTGTCAGTTCATTCATTATAACTCAGGTGACAAACTCGCAGTTCTGGATGTTATTCTAGGAGTTTGTGTGACATCTTGGATGAATTAATGCCAGTAACTTGTGGGGAGAGTCATCATACCAAATTTTCTTTGTGGGGCCCCAGAGCCTGGGGGCATTGTAACCCTTTCCACAGCTTACTGATAGATCAGGGTCAAAATAAGCAAGGTTTACAATGTGTAGGTTGTGTTGCCATAATCAAGCCTAGCTGTAAGCTATCAGCGATTCTCATTATCCCACTAATTGGTATGATTTTAGGAGGTTTAAGAATGTATTTTATGTCCATTCATTTAGCAATGGCATTAGCTATTCTCTTTTTACCTTTTAAATACCATGAGAACACAAAAATGTGTTATGTAGGCCTACATTACATACATTATGAACTTCATAAGGGGGGAAATTGCATGAGACTATCACACACAGCTTGCATCAAAGTTTTACCATAAAACAAATAGCTAGCAAATGAATGATTGAATGCGAGCACGAAACACGTTGAACAAAATTGCTCGCAATTTTCACCGGTTATGCAG
The DNA here is from genome assembly GCF_008315115.2 of Sander lucioperca. NCBI lineage: Eukaryota > Metazoa > Chordata > Actinopteri > Perciformes > Percidae > Sander > Sander lucioperca. Next base: position 11,826,705 of record NC_050184.1, read on the forward strand.
TTCCTGACAGCTGCAAACGTGAATAAGAAACACAGACATTAACTCCATACCAAACAGCTTAGGCAATGGGTAAGCTTAATTTTCATTTTGTCGGTTAGCTCAATTTCCACACAACCTATGGGCCTAAAAATATTATCTGCTTTTGTCTCTCCGGAGGTTGTCTACTTCAAAAGAAAAGGCAAAATGGCTGACGACAACGTTAGTGCTGTAATGTCACACAAAATGGCGTTAGACAAAGAAAAGGCTGGTTTTACTCTGACATTTCCTGTAAATACTTGCGGAAAAGTTAAAGTCACTGACACGCGTTAATAGGCAGTTTTACGAACACCAAATTCGCTACTTAACACCAGAGAGGATTGTTACTCTATTTCGCCTTTGCATTCAAGTTTTTGCTACATTGTCTCAATAACGATAAAGCCTTGCTTCTTGTGACCATTTATAAGCTCTCTGACACCCACGTCAAATTACATCCACATTTTGATGCCGGTATTATGCCCATTAGATGTGTCTTTATTGAGAGCTGTGGACTGACAGAAATATATATTCCATGGGAGGGTTTTTGTTTTAATAGTCCCGTCATTCCTTGACAAAAAGGCGTGTAAAATTACAGTGGGCACATTAGTCTGACGGTCCAGTTCCCAAGATAATCCATGTCTGAGAATCACTGAAGAGGAAATTTAGTTTTGGTGTCTAGTCGATCCACCAAAATATGAAATTGTACTCCAAAAGGTTTATTGGACTTTTAACTGAATACAGTTCCACTTCAGGACGAGTTCAGTAGACACAGGGAGGACCGTTCTCCATGAGCACCCGAATATGGTGAAAATGCCCATTAAAATGACTGCGTACTTGTTGTCACCTCCTCAGGAGATTTCCAGACTTCTCTGTTCTCATCTGATAGGCACGCTGGACGCATGCGCATAGCAGTTGCGCGTGTCCCCTGTTACCGCATTTTGACGCAAGCGCACTTCTGCCTTTAATATGCATGCTTAATATAGTAACAAAAGCAGAATAATGCTATAGTGTAGTAACAGAGCTTTTCCTTAACCCAAAATTCAATTCAATAATCGTTTTATATCATGAGCTAAACGTAACATTCAGCTCCACTATGAACATCATGTATTGAGGAGTAAATTAACTGAAAGTCAGGTTACACACCATTTAGGCTTCTTACAGATGTTGACCCCCAGATTAAATAGTAAGCTACATAAAGCAAGTATAATAAATACGGGGATAATCCTTTAAGGAAAAACACATAATAATAAAAAACGGTGCCGCTTTTATATACCCCTCATCAATGTTTATCACCACCAGTTGTACCTTTGGACATAGGCCTGATTGATCATGTTACTTATTAGCTTAAAACAGAGCTCAGACCAGGTCAACGTTTTTGACTTAATAGCCTTCACACCATTCTGTAGCCAACTACTAGTAGTATAGTAGTATATTAGTTAAAGCTTTATTTGTCCCGATGGACCGCAGGTAAAAAGCAAAAGGGCAGAGAACACATTAAGGGTAGGCTAAAGCAGAATCAGACAAATTCTAAACCTTATTATGATAAAGTGAAGTGTTTTATGAATAACGTTTGTTGTCTCATGTCTTGTTGCATTGCTCTTCTGTTCAATCCTGTGTTAAACTGTGACAGGTTTTGGGTTTGTATATCATGTTTTGTGTCTCATCCTGTCACTCAGCAAAACCTTCTAATGCATGATTGTTTCATTTTAGGTATTTGTTTTTATCAGTGATCCTAACAGATCTAACAATCCATTGCTCACAAATATTAAGGTTTCTTCTTACGACATATATCAAGTCAACTCAAAGACACTTACTGTAAAAGGGATTTGGTTTGACTGAATGCTTTTTTTGCCACACGTCAATGTCCACAGCTGCCAAACCTTATTTTTTGAGAATATTTTTTAAGACTAATGGAAAGTAGGCCCTTCTATTTGCACTAACGTGTTGAGCAATCCCATGTGCTTTGGTGATACATAAGTCACTGATGTTTTTTTTTTTCTCCAATTCCCCCAAATTAGGCTAAATATATGGCCTCTCAGTGTACAGACTGTGGTAATTGGTTTGTTATTGACAGGTGACAAACTAACGGGACAATAATGTATTTAGTGCTCCTAGATTGGCAAGTATCAGAAAGGTACTTTGTTTAAAGTTTGTTTGAAATGTATATATAGTTTCCTGTTAATTCTATGGGCCAAAAAGTACACTTTATGATAAAAGAAATCGCTCTTAAGCATAAAGATTTAAGACTGTAATCTATTCTGATTTACAGAATCATTAAAACTGCTCTACCTCAGAGCAATAATTGAGATATTAAACTTTAATGGAGTCAATACAGATCTTAACTTACAATATGTCACAGCATTGCTTTACTTGAGCTCATCTCAGCCTCAGACGTTCTTATCATTAACATTTAGATTTGCCTACGACAGGCCCTTAGTTTCCTGTTTCCTGCAGGCTTAAGAGATCTTCAACACTTAAGAGATCTTCAACACAACCTTTTTAGACTGTTCAAATGGAGGGGGCACAACTCAGCAAACCCTCATGTATGACTAAATGCCTGCATGTAGTATTATTTTACTGACGTAAAATGGTACCCTAAGTTCTTGAGACAAATAAAAAGCAATTAGTGGTGACTACTACGTCATTAGTCCACCCATTCATTTTTTCAAACAGTATATTCTGTCCATCCCAGCACCAATTACATCCAGTTATAATAGTATTTAGTCAGTGGTAAATGATTGACATAGGCTACCTCAACAAACTATTACTGAAGCCCCCTCTGCTAGTTTTTTTTAATGTGGGCATATGACTTGATAAATGTGGTGTGATGTTCCTCCATTGGTAAAAAAATAAAATTATATTATAATAACAAAACATTCTAATATATATATATATATATATATATATATATATATATATATATATATATATATATATATATATATATATAGTTACATAGTTACTGTATGCAAAGTGCCTCACATTGCCATACCCAACTAGCACTGATGGGATCCTCCCGTGAGTCAAAGCTCCTCAGATGTCAAAGCACCTTCATTCAACCAGGGGTTTTCTCACGCATGCGCAGGGGCGGAAGACTATCTCATCGGGGAGAAAAAAAAGTTCACACACATAGCCACGCCTGCGCGGTATGCCTCTCATTACAAGCGAAGTTGCTGCATCTTTTTAGGAAGCTACATGCTTTATTTCGACACCCAAAGGTCGCATGGTGTCAGGGACGCGCCTAGTCACGGGAACAGTCCTGAGCGCGTTCATGAGGTTCAAGATCGCGCTTTAACAGTGAAGAGTATCAAACAGCGTGCGGGGATCCAACCTAATGGTTTATATTGGGTCACAACGACCAGTCAATGATTTGCGCCAAGTGTTTTGTTTTTTTTTTCTTGTCCGGGGTTTATTTTGCAAACCTTTTCTATTTTGCACGAGAAGAAACTGACATAGCAAACTCATCTGTATGATACGAGAGCAGGAGCACACAGTATGGTCCGGGAAACCAGACATTTATGGGTGGGAAATTTACCCGAAAATGTGCGAGAAGAGAAAATCATTGAGCACTTCAAGCGGTGAGTAGAAACACTAATGAGCGAGGTGTGTGTGTTTTGTATTGTAACGACGAGTGCATGGCCAGCATCTCTCTGTTGTGTCACATTTTAGTGAAGTCAGGATGAAGCAGGAGGTTCCCCTGTAGCAAAGTCCCATTTGGCAACTGTGCTGTCAGCTCTCCATAAGCAACAACACTGTGCTGCATTTCAGCTGAGATAAAAAAGAAAACCGCTAACACGCTTCAACCACCCAGCTACCGGACATATGGTTTTGCCATTTTGACAAGGTTTCTAACTCACACTAGTGATAACTTGAATTGCCCTTTTTAATGTTGTGTGGTTGATCATTCACACCACTCATTTGACTTTAAAGAAGGCTACCTTTCCACCTGGTTACCGTAAAGAAAACAAATGTTTCTATAACAGTCAGTGTAAACAAACTTCAGCCTACCTGGCGAGCCGCTAGCATTGTTAGACGCCATGTATTTCAGTCTGCATTTGGCAGACAGTATTCGTCTATCGCCGTGTGTTTTTCTGGTGCCTGAGGAAATCAGGGACCGGTGTTCACTTGACTCTGTGAGTTTGTCAGGTCACTGCTTCCAACCAGACCTGTGCACAAAGTAAGGTAAATTAGCTTATCTGTCTATCTGAGTGCAATGTAGCTGTGGCAAGAACCGGATTTTTCCCTAGATGTTACAGAAGTCAGTGAAAGCTAAAAGGTGACGCGACATCCACGCTGCAACATTATTGCAAACTGGCTGTGATTGAACAGGGTGCTCTGTGTTAACTGATATGCAACATTGTAACGTTGTAGTAGGCACTTTGTGTGTGTATGAACACATACATGGTTATCTTCGCTACATTATTACCGCGTAGCTTCCCCCAGCTGCTGACTTGCACAGCCTGCAGCGTGATTTGATTGAAGGAAAATCAGACTACATATCGATTCTAATTACGATATTCTGATTGAGCTCCACTTTTGCTTTTTGTTTGGGCTATTGAAGCAGATCAAACCCATGCACCATTTAATGGCTTTCGGCTCTTTGTTGTCTTCCTCGGACGGACAAAATGTAAATATGATTTTTTTTTATTTTTTTTTTTGTGGCTATCACGGTTGTCTGCGCGCTCTCGCCTCTCTCTTCTCGGCTGTCAAGGAAATAGCAGCCCGCCTTTCCGTCCATATGTGCTGGAGCCCAGACTGCTAAAACATCATAGTCTACCTATATGAGCAACGTTGCGTTCTTTACTGTGTAATAATTATTTTGCTTTGCACTCTCTTGGTCTTATTATTTAGGCCTACGGTAGAGGGATGCAGTGAGTGAACTACAAATGTGGGTTGTGTCTGATCCATGCATCCTTGCATAACGCACAATAATGGACTACCTAGGCTATATGTCGTTTTATTTACATACGCCCGTGCTATGATGCGTTTAAAGTTATGTTTGGGCGATTATGACTGGCAGCATGTTATTGCAATAGCGGATTGGAAACTGTGTCGGCGAGTCGCTTTTAGCATGCACTCCGCTCCAGCGTTAACCCAGAGGTAGTCAGAATGTGCAGGTGCATGACAGCCCAATGTGTGATAGAAGTCATTGAAGATGGGGGACGGCAGAATGAGTAAGCAGTGTGAACAGCTTTTCTAAAATGGCGTCGGTGGCTGTTCAATGTTGGGAACTGGCATGCCAATAAATTTATGGGCACCCTACTGTCTCTGTCGGACAGCGAAAATACACTCCCGAAAGATCCTTGGGGGGGGGGGGACTCAACGCACAAAGATGATGGCAGGCTTTGTAACCCCAGACTGGGCTTGCACATTTTGCGTAATAGGTTTCCTATCAGTCAATTCAACAATCACTTTACGAGGTATTTTGTCCTGCACATACTTATTAAGGAAACAATGGAATGCTTACCCTCATATACATCTATTAAAACTACATTAGGCTATATCAGTTTAGAGCAGTTTTTTTAATATGGGAAAAAATGGAAAATGATGTTTATAAATGTAAAATTGCATCAAAAGTGCTTTGCTATTAGTGAAACAAAAGAAGCCATATAGACATGCGTAATGCATTTGGATTTTTTCTTTAAACCCACACACAGCGAATCAGGAAATGTCACGTCTCTCTTTATGCCTGCCAAACCTCATTTGTGTGCTTTCCAGTAGCTGTAATCTTATGAGCTCACCCTCCTCCTAGAACATGCTAATGATACAAAATCTATGCATTTATTAACATGCAATGTGCCAAGGTTTCAAGTCCAGTTGCTGGGTTACTGTTGCCTTGTAAGAAAGTACCACAGAGCAGAAAATAAGAGCCACCTTACCTCCCACCCCTCCACACACACACACACACACACACACACACACACACACACACAGGCATAATTGAATTCAGCAGTATGGAACAAAAGTCTCATTATTTGCAAAAAAATTACATTATTTTCACTAAGAATTCAAATTGAATACTGTGTTTGGAAATTTCTAAACGCTGATCCAACATAATTGCTGTTGAAAACCTAGTGATCACCTTGTTTTTTCCATTGTTTTCTCTTTAGATATGGACGTGTGGAGAGTGTCAAGGTCCTGCCCAAGCGGGGTTCAGAAGGTGGAGTTGCAGCCTTTGTGGATTTTGTGGACATTAAAAGTGCTCAGAAGGCTCACAATGCTATCAACAAGATGGGGGACAGGGACCTGCGCACTGATTACAATGAGCCAGGCACAATTCCTAGTGCCGCAAGGGGGCTGGACGATAGTCTGACCTTAAGCACTCGTGGCCGGGATGTATCAGGGTTCACAAGGGCGGCAGGGGGGACTGTGTATGGGCCCCCCACGTCGCTCCACAGCAGAGATGGACGCTATGAACGCAGACTAGACGGGTAAGTGGACAAAGTTTCTCTGAAGGCAGGGGGAACCATGGTTTCGGGTATACACCTTACCTCCAAGCATCTTCCCACCATCTATTAATTTACTTGTTTGGGGGGGGGGGAGAGGAGAGAAAACGAGTTCATGCTCAAGAATTAAATTTTATAGGGATCCCCTCTACAGTTCTCAGAGCGTGGCCAGCGCTCCTGGATTCATACTTGCAGGTAGACAGAGATATTCCATAAGTGAGAGCATGTTTGTACACAAGTGTATTTATTACTTAAAGGAATAGTCAATCGTTTAGTCTGTTTGGGGTTATCTTTGTGATCTCAAACATCTGTGTGAGGTGGATATATATACAAATACATTTGCTGAAAATACGGGGCAAAGATTGGATATCGTAAAATTTCCCAGGATTATTGGAGATTGCTATAGAAGGAGAGAGAGAGAGAGAGAGAGAGAGGAAAAAGAGAGAGTGGTCCAGCGGCCATCCCTGGGATTCCCCTAATCTGGAGTTACACGCCCTGCTCGTTGGATTAATGTCACCATTTTTTCCTCATGTAACAAAACAACCAAGAGCATACATTAGATGTATAAGACACTATTGTTTGGATTAGTCTAATTTGGTTTTCAATTATCATGCACACCTTCACTTCTCTCATGGGCGGAGTCATTTGGATAACCTACACAGGATATGTATTCCTCTCTGTTGGATTAACACTGGCCAAACACTTTAAGGATATGCTATCATGCTAAAGGTATGGGTTGATTTCTTGGTTCATTTTTTTTTAAAATTTTTTTATTTTTTATTTGGGATTATATCTAAAATCAGGGCATTACAATTTGAGTGCTGGGAGACCTCTACTGGTGATCCAACTCAGTAGAGACAACAAAAACAAGTGAGCAAATTACTTTTTTTCCTGTCTTATTTTTGTGGAGATTATTTTTTTACTTTTTAACGACTGAGTCTAGCCGATTTAATGAGGACCAACATGGACTATGTTTGGATCGTACAATTCAAAGAAGAATGCTGGAAATTGAGACTGGAAAGTTGCTGTTGGAGATAACATACCTCATGTCTGTGGATTACCTGCTCCTTTCCTGAATGTGGAACTATAATTTAACATTGGATACAATCACATGCAAAATTGGAGAACAATGTTGCACCCAAACACTGCATTTCCCATTGACTCAGCTTCGGTTTGGACTGCATGCAGGCTCTTCCTCTTGTAAAGGAGGTTGACAACAGACATGAGCATCCATGAGCTTCAAAACTGTTATTAATGTTCTTCACCCTGGGAATGAATACAACGCTACTACGAACAAAAATCTGGATTACCATTAAGAGACATGTTCTTTATTCTTAATTTGTCATGGCCAAATTTCCCTCCCTCTGCCAAAGGAATTTGACTACTTTTACTGCTGTGCACAGTGTGACCAACATGGAATGTGCAGGACTTCACAAATTGAAGATGCAAGACTTAATTTTTCCATCAATGCTGTTGTGAAATCAGTGGTGCACTACTTACGGAAGAGGGTCTCCTGGATATCATGTATTTATTTTACTGGACTCAAGTGCAACACAGATTTCCCCCCCACGTTTGGATGGATATATGGACTCATTGACATTTTCTAGCATACAAAACATCCTACCCTGGATCCGTACAAGGCCAAGTTTGTTTTCATCATTTTAATTAAAACACTCATTAAAGTACATGTGGTTCCCTGCCCTGAAGATGAGGATTACATTTTAAAATTTTTCCCTCTCCACTCAACATTTTTGCCCATTTTTTCTGCTCACAAAGTTCTATCTCCCTAGATTGTATTTGGAATTATAGGTCAAGTTACCACTCTCTCAAAAGGTTGGTATGTCCTGCCCTGTGTATTATAGCTGTCCTCTCTAACCCACTAGTTTGAACCCCTGTCTCTCTCCATTTCCCCCACTAACCGAAGTAGCTGGTACATAGACTGCTATTATTGCCTGTGTCTATATGCAGAAATCTGTATTTTATCCTGTATTGTTTTCCTTTTCTCTTCCTCTCACCTGCCCCTCAGCTCCTGCCCCCCCATTCACCTTATGATGAATAGATCCATATTTCAGCTGTTATTTATGACTAGTGATCAAAGTAAAATTCCCTTTTTAATTTACTCATTGTCTTAATACAACTTAAAGACTGTGCTGTGGAATCTTATAAAGATTCAAAGGATTTGGAGACTCAAAGATCTGTCACATACTCATATTTATATGTGCAGTGAAAAGTGGGGCTGGCAAAGTACAAATATGATAATTAGAATAGGAATACAAAAATAAATAAGGATTAGGTCAAATAATAAAGGTAAAGGGATGCAATTTTTAAGATAAAAATTAGAAATGTATTCATGCAATGTGTCCTAATGTCTCTGAAAAAGACAGTGAGACAGAATGAAATTAATTAAATTTTACATATTTGAATGGATTTTTATGTCAGTATCTTTTATTGTGGAAATGATCAGTTGATTAATATTTAACAGAAAATTAACAAGAATTTAATGATTAAAGCCGTATCAAGCAGAAATACCAAACATTTGCTGGATTTTCTACTTTTCTCTGTTGTATATCATTTTAAATATCTTTAGGTTTAGGTTTGGACTGTTGGTTGGATTACACAAAATTTTAAATGTCACCTTTAGCCTCTGGGAAAAAATTGGCGAATACACACATTTTATATACTAAATGATTGATCGATTAATTAAAAATAAGATTGAGAATATTCATCAATAATTAAAATAGCCATTAGTTTCAGCCCAAGTATCTTTTGTTCTTGCCTTGCAGCTGCAGCTTTAAATGTCCTCAGTTTCCTTTTTATGGCACAAGAGTAGAATATGAATACTGAATAACCTGTGGCAGGGTGCAGATTCAAAATTTGATTCTTAAACTCCTGAGAAATATAACGCATTTAAGATTATTCTTTCAGCATTTTGACTCTTATTAGAGAGTTGACCATAGTCATTGTCAGGCAGTATGCAGGTAGAGAGATTACATCCCTCCAAAGTCCCTGACTGGATTTAAACGTCTCCATGTAGGGTTGGCCGAAAAAAAACATAATTGCTGCGAGATGGTAGAAATTTCCCAACGGTCACAGATTTTTCTCTTCCGTTTATTTTGTGGTATCTATGCCTTTTTAATTTCTTATTATACTGGACTGTTGTAGGCAATGTTGCAAATCAATAAGCAGGACTGATTCATGGCAGTGCTGGCTTTACAGGACCGTTACTTCAGTTTGATGGATTACCTTAATTTGTATTTAGTCAGTAGATTAACCAAAAATATACATTCCAATTTGATTATTTTATTTATGAACTGATTTTCAATTGAGTTTTCAGAAGTATACTATATCACAATATATATCAGTATTATTATATAAAATGACAGTGACAGAAGCCCACCCCCAAGCTCCGTGGTTTTTGCTTTATCCTGCAAGGACCACAATGCTCCACAGCTGCACAGTTTAACTGTTAGTTTGAACAGCAGAAGAATATTTAACAATAAAGTAATTTATAAAAAAGTTTAGGAAATTCTTAATTAATTAATTAATTAAATTGATATGCATGTGTTACTCCCACATGACTGAGCCTCCACATAAGACACCTTTTTAGCATGCTGCTGAAATGCATCCTTATAATTATGGTGTTCACGTAATCCCAAAACAGTTGATGTGTTTAGCATGCACCAGAGCAGACTAAAATTCAAACACATGGAGATTCTGCCAAAAAAGTGAACTGAATTATTTTTAAGCTCCATGAATAATGTAGAACCTGTTTTGTGTAAAGTGAAATTGAAGGCTATCTATTGAGCAGTGAGCTTGCGCCACCAAATTAGCATTTTCGAGAGCATCTAGGGGTCAAGGTAATCCATCAATTTCACAGCAGACATTGTTATACCATAGATGTTATTCATGAATCCAGCACACAGATGATTAAATCAAATAAGCTGGAACAGAATTTGCCCCTGACCCGCTGTACTTTATGTATAGCGCAGTGAAATACAGACAAAGTGCTAGTCTCCAAACCAATTCATACTGAACATCTAGGAGACTGTGTGCATCCCATGCAGTCTTTTGTTCTTGTGCTCCATGGCAAAAGCCTTTGTTGGAAAGACTTAATGAAAGACTTCCCTTTTATGAGCGTATAAATGGATGTTAATAGTGTCTATAGGTTACATTTATGTCAAATGTTTTGCACAGATGAATATTTCCAGATTGCCCACATCACATAAATTAGTATAAAATAATTGCACAGCGACTCACCCTGCACATCCTAAAATCCAATCAGTAATTGTCTTTTGTTGTAGACTTACATTTTTGCTCAGTTAAAAAAAACCCTAAGTGATATATCCTTGAAAAGGATAAAATAAAAATATTTGTTGGGGGAAAGGGTAAAAGGGTTTATTATTTGGTACAAAGGGTTAAGCTTAGGGGATGAAGCAGTCTTATCAAAGTCCTCAAGTATGACGTGAATATGAGTAACACATTCTTTGTCAGTTGTAAAGGTCAGGTTGGGCGTTTTAAGAAACTCATCTTATGGATCATTTACCAAAATGCCTTTTAGGACATCACAGGGCGTCAGCGATGCAGAGGAAGACGTATATTCGATATATCTTCAGAGAAATAGCAGCAGCCTCCTGTTGGCACCTTGGTTGACCCATTACTTTCTAAAGCTCAGACTAGTGTGAGGACCCGTTTCCCTATTAACTGGTATACAATTTCCTACATCATCCAAAACAATAAACACTACACTGCACAAGTGCACATCTTGTGCACGTTGAAGCACAAGAGAGTTGGAAAATGATAACACTAAAACATAACAAAAGAGAGCCTACAAAATGCGTCGATTAAGGAAGTAATTACAAATGTTTGCTTGAGTTTCAAAACAAAAAACATTGTGCACTCATTTTCACTCTCAAGAAAACACTAACCAAAGGCTGCTGCCAATTTCTGTTTAATGAGATAAACAGTTTCAGAAGTTTCTCCATGTTACAAATATCTTGGATTTGTACTTACCGTTCTTTGTTGGCATAGACAGTTTAGCAGCATGCAACCTAGCAAGCAAAAATTTGCATAGAAACAACTTTACACAGATGTACTCAAAACATCTCTGATGGTCAAAATCAATCAAAGATCCAACAGATTTGGATGCCTCTATCAATTATCAGCAAGGACAATTTGTAAATCCCATTTTGGGAATTGGTTGGATTATATCTTTTCTCACACTTGATATGATAAACTTAATTTCACCCTCAAAGGAGACGGAGAATATCATTTTGTTGAAAGTTAAGTTCTAGTTATGTGATACTTTCTTTCTTAGTTGAAAGTAGAAATTGGCTGGAAAAATTGGGAATGGGAGGAGGAGGTAGCGAGGGTCTTAATAGGTTGCCCCAACTCAAACCAAGGAAGTTGGAGTTATATGATATGGACATTAAATAACTACTGTACAACAAAATGCTGTGCACATGGTTGGGTTTATCAACCATATGAACATCATTTCTGGTTTGAACTCTACGTTACCTTTAGTTTTTCCACATAGAAAGCTTTGATTTCATTAGTATTTATTTTCACATTAGCAAAGGTGTTTTGACATTTCGACAGTTGAGGTTTGTTTTCCATTAAAATCTGGCACCGCCTTGAGTCTTAATCATTTTCCATTCTCTTGTTTGAACTGGACAAAGAATAAAACATATCCTTTTATTTAAAGAACCAGTACAATGAGGGTTTGTAAGTGTTGTTATATTAAACCATATTCCGTCCTGTGTTGGAACATCATGGCTAATTTGCTGATATATAATGTGATCTGGATTCAAACAGTGGTAATTGCTGTCCTGTCCCGCTCATTATGGGGAGTTGGGTAATATGACTGCTGTAATGACACAGCACTCGCATTACTAAATTAAATTCTGATTGCTTTATTCAGAACGAGGATGTTCGGGTCTGAGCAGAATGTCCTTATTAGCACTGTTTCTAGTGTGCATCTTCATTAAAGATGCTTTAAAGACCTTTTTTTCAGGAGAACAAGCGTCAAATTGTATAACATTATAAACAAAAGGATTGTCATAAGTCACCTCCAAAAACCTTCAACAAAGCCTCTCAGATAAATGATAAAACGCCTCTGTTAGAGTTACAAGAACAGAATGACTTGACAACCTATAAAGGCTCTCATGTAATTCATTTTTTTATAAGAAATCTTTGTGCAAGTCTGTTATATCCTACAATTATACTTAGAAATAAGCTGAAGATTTCTGTTCTATTAAACAATAAATGCATGTCTTTTGCTTAAAAACCCTTGTGGTTGTCCTGTGCTGATTGTATTGTTAATATAGTGTGTTGCATTTTACAGTAGGGTATACAAGTTATGTATCTCTGTGATGCTTAAACTGAAAAACCAATGAATGATAGCACATCTGCATTCAAAGAATTTGTTTTAAACAAACATGAAAGATGGGTACCTAACAGTAGTTAGGTAAGTTGTTGGTGTGATGGCAGACGGATCTGATACATTTCATCTCCAAGTCATAAACAGTTTAGAAATGCTTAGTTGTCTCAACCATTTTATCATTTAAATCCCCTTGTAGTTCAGTCTGTAGGCTGAAAAATAATTCTCTCTTTAGATGCTTAAAAACTCCCCTTCTCCAAACACTTTAGTGTACTGTCTTCTTATGTGTCTAATTAAGACAAATCCACCAGAGACACCTAATAATTTTCATTGTCCAATGTTTGATGCTAGCAGTGTTTTTAAATGTCTTGAATGTAACCGTAATGTGTTGTTCTTTCTTCCTGTTTGTTAGAACGGCTGAAAGTCGGGATCGGGCGTACGATCACAGTGCCTATGGACATCACGAGCGTCCTGGTAGCAGTTTTGAACGCCAGCGGCACTATGAAACAGACTATTATCGTGATGCAAGAGAGAGGACTCTAAGCACAGCTGGGAGCGGGTCTGGTACCTCCACGGGAAGTGGTACAACTGTATCATCAGGAGTCAGTGGAACTATCATTAGCGCTGTTGCTGGCAACACGGGAACAGTTGGATCAGCAGGGGCCACGACAGGAGGAAGCGCAGGATCTACATCCAGCGGGGTCGGCTTCTACCGCTCCCACAGCAGGAGCCCTTGTCGCTTTGAGACGCCAGAGCCTCGCTATGAGTCTCGTGCCAGGGAACCCTTTACTTTGGCCAGTGTGGTTCACAGGGACCTTTACAGGGAGGACAGGGGTCGGCGCGGGGAGCGGTCGTACCGCAATAGTCGTAGCCGGTCTCCACACTCAACACATTCGCGAAATCCCTCTCCTCAGAGACTGGCAAGTCAGGCTACCCGCCCTCCACGCTCCCACAGTGGGTCAGGCTCTCACAGTCGCTCCTCCAGTTCAGACTCAGTCAGCAGTACCAGCAGCAGTACGAGTGGCAGGTGAGTGAAGCTCTCAAGATTTCTACCCTGGTGCATCGCTGTTGTTTACCTTTGTGCATCCCAGGCTTAAACAAGTGCTGGATGTAGCCGGGTTGCCTCAGTGGGTAGAGCAGGCGCACATATACTGAGAGGTTTATGCCTCGATGCAGAGGTCCAGGGTTCGAATCCGACCTGTGATGATTTTCCTGCATGTCTTCCCCCTCTCTCTCCCCTTTCCCACCTAACTGTCCTGTCAAATAAAGGCGGAAAGGCCCAAAAAATAATCTTTAAAAAAAAAAGTGCTGGATAGAGCACTAAGTATTTTAGAAAGAAATCTGCACTCTGAATGCTGCTTGAAATGATTGTAAACATTTATTTCACAGAATCGAACAGGACTTAAGTTAGTTAACTTAAGTTAATTGGACAAATTCAAAAGATTAGATAAATAATGCCATCCATCTGTCGTTTTCTGCTGCTTACCTGAGTCCAGGTCACAGTGGTAGCAGGATGGAGTTTTTGATAAGGCTAAAACAGAATTAATGTCTGACATTCCCAGGCATTATTTCAGTGTCTTTGCCTTTATACCGTAATACAGTATATTCATATTGCCATTGTATATTATTTAAAACAACTTTCTGAGATTGTTTTAATATAACTTTCATAGTTTTTCTCAGATTTGCCAAAAATGTGTTCATGTGGACCACTCAAGATTTTGCAAAGCAGGAAAATCATGTAGACAATGTCACTGGTATACATTTTTTACCACTCAGCAAAACCTACAAAGGAACAGACCATCTAAGTGTGGCTGAATAAACGTGTCTACTTTTCCCGAATGTGGACCTTGATTTCTATATAGGGGAATGAATTGAGTTTTCACAAAATGTGCCTGTAATCTGTGTATAATATCTTTTTAAACCAAATGTAATTTCCCCCAAAATAGCCTATATTTGTATTAGCTCTACTGAATTCTGCAACAGTTTTTAGTCAAAACACCAGTTTTGCCAACAAGCAAAGACTTGCTTTTATATTTAATTTCTATGATTCCTATCAAGAACACTTTGTTGCTCAACATTCCATAATGCAGAAGCTGTGGTTTATAACATTAACCGTTTCAAGACAACATATCTCCTAATACTGTGCCATCATGTCTGTTTCGTCAGCAGATTGCATACAAGTATCTGCATGTTAGAAAAATGATTGTAAAGGCTCACCATGACAGGGAATATTACTGTATAGCACCTCATCTTGATTCCCCCCACCAGAATTGAAAGCTTTTTCTATCTATATATGGGCAATGGCGCCACCTTAAAAGATGACTTCACTTTAAAGGTCAATTATATGGGTTTTTAGCAGCACTATAATTTCTAATTCAATAGCATAACATAGGTTGTAAATGTGCAAGCACTTTAAAGCAGTGTTCTGTGTGCAAGTTTCTACGTTGCCCATTTTTGTATGATCATTAGTGAATTTTTCAAATGACAAATCGGTTTTTACAAGGTTGTTGGCTAAGTAGTTAATTGCTGTTAGGAGTCAAAGCCTGGAAAATGACCTTTGCTGCATGTAACTGCTGCAATGACACACTTTTGGGGTTGTTAAGATTTGATCTAAATTGGTTTATTATCGCTGTTCAAACTTTGGATTAAGTCAAGGTCCAGATTGCCATCGTCACAAACAGCGGATGTCAGTTCTGTTGTGGATGTTAGTTTATTTGCTAATTTAGCTGGTTTTGTGCACTGCCGAGTGTTGCTACATTTGTTGTAATGATATTTGCATCCAGGTTCTTGTAAATGTATTGTTTTTTATTAGTTGATTTGGGGTTAGTGTTGAGTAGTAATCGTGCAAGGAATGCATAAATAAGAAAAGGTTGGAATAATCAAATGCAAGTGAGGTCTGCATTTTTAAAAACTGTCCATGGGATTTACTCCACTACATACATTCCCCTCGCCCCTCTCCATTTGTTTATTTTTTGGATAACTACATCACCTTTGGAGACAGCAGAGTCCACAGCTCTGTACGACATGTAGCGACACATGTGGTTTGACGAGGTAGTGCTATGGGGGGAATTTCAAGAGACGGCTGGTATATTTTTCTCACTGCCTACCTCTGTGTATGTGTAATGGCTCCCCCCCTCCGTGAGATCCAGTTGGAACTGGAAATTTCTGGCCAGTGCTGGCTGCCTGCCCACTCCCACAGGCCATGCTCCGTCAGCAGCACTTCCGGGAGAGTCTGAGCACAGGAGGAGAAAGTGAGAAGGAAATAAACAGCAAAGGGCCTAGAAAGCTGAGACAGTCATTGGAATTGTTTGAGAAAAAAGGTGCATCAGGTAGCCATGAATTTGCTACTGACATGCAAATCCATCTTCTTATATTGATTACCAGATGTGCTGTACACATTGGGGAGAAAGAGGGTGTTTTTCTCCTCTTCAGCTGAGAGACATTGTGGTTTTTAAACCGTAGAAAGACCCATTCACAGTGCATTGCACAATCTTTTATGCAAATGCGTCACTATATATATTGTGTATATAAAGCATAATATTACCTGTTCAATACAATATGCAATCAAATCCTCCTTTCTTGCCCTGCTGATTGGACAGAGCAAACACATTTTGTCACCTTTTTCAGTCAGCGTTTACAAAAATCACATTTTAACTGCTGTTCTTAACATTGTAATACAGCATTTGGCTTTTATCCAATCTATGAATGATTTGTCATTTTTCTCATTTCTCTTATACTTGGTGTTTCACTGCAAAATGATAAATCTGTATACAGTATACATATTCATAGCAAATATATGATTTCATTGAGGTAAAAATAACAGTAACTAGGGGTTTAAGAAAAAATCAATACATTGAGTATCGTGATAGTTTATTTTGCAATACTGTCGATTTTCAAAAAGGCAATATTGATTTTTTTTTTTAATTAAAGACAAAAAAAAAAAAAAAATATATATATTTGTTTTTCTTTAATAAAAAAAAAAATCTGTTTTGAATGTTAAAATATATATATATATTTTTTTTTACGTTCAAAAATATTCATGTAAGACAGTGGTTTACGTTTATGTTGTGTTTAAACCCCCTACCGCTAGATGTCTATGCTGAGACACACCACTAGTGTCCTTGCCTAACAGTGCCTAGCAGTGCCTGACTTTTTGCTAGAAGCTAACAATGTAGCTATGCCTGAACTTTGGACTACTTTTAGCATATAACAATTTGCTCACTAAGAACCTTTGAACCACAATCACAAACTGGCAGTTTGATTTTCTGTGTACTGAATTGTTTACCTAAAGTAAACTTCTTTGACTTTTATGAACATCATGTCTTTTTTTTAATATTAGTTTTTCTAAAATTATACTTAAAAAAAATCCCAATATATCGCCTTACGCACAGTATCAAAATATATTGAATCATGATGCGTATCGTATCGGCAGATTCTTGCCAATACGCAGCCCTAACAATAACTAGATTCTTACTTTTTTTGGGTAGGCAAACACAACAATCAGTGACAGCAACAGAAAATAACCACCTTTTGATCGTACATTGATAATGATAGTTTCAGATTGTGAAGCTTGCAACAACATCTAAGTCCATGTTCCTTTTTTTTGCTACAGTGATTCTAGCAGTAGTTCAAGCGATGACTCCCCAGCACGTTCAGTGCAGTCTGCTGCTGTTCCTGCACCCTCAGCACTTCCTTTATCCTCCCTTGACAAGGATGAACCACGTAAAAGCTTTGGCATCAAGGTCCAAAATCTTCCTGTGCGCTCTACAGGTTAGTTAAAAGGGGTTC
The DNA here is from genome assembly GCF_008315115.2 of Sander lucioperca. Classification (NCBI taxonomy): domain Eukaryota; kingdom Metazoa; phylum Chordata; class Actinopteri; order Perciformes; family Percidae; genus Sander; species Sander lucioperca. The sequence goes on from NC_050184.1 coordinate 11,844,330, forward strand.
ATGCGGTTTGCAAGCACAACAAGCTTTTTTGCACAAATAGTAGTGCATTTTATTTCTGTACATCCCTCAAATATTGCCACATTTTAATTAAAAAATGATTACCAATAGTTTATTATTTAATAATAACCTGTTACTTTTTCAGTATACAAAAATTAATAAAATATTTGATCTGTTTACTACAGATACGAGCCTGAAGGATGGTTTGTTCCATGAATTTAAGAAACATGGGAAGGTCACATCTGTACAAATCCATGGAGCTTCAGAGGAGCGCTACGGGCTTGTATTTTTTCGCCAGCAAGAGGACCAAGAGAAAGCACTTGGAGCATCAAAGGGAAAGCTTTTTTTCGGCATGCAAATCGAAGTCACAGCGTGGAATGGCCCCGGTAAGTTCTGATTATTGACTATATTGCAGCACAAACATAAAACAATAAAACGCACAAGGTTTCAATAAGCACGTTTTTTTTCAGAGACAGAAAGTGAGAACGAATTTCGGCCCTTGGATGAGAGGATAGACGAGTTTCATCCAAAGGCCACACGGACATTATTCATTGGAAATCTGGAGAAGACCACCACTTACCATGACCTGCTTAACATCTTTCAACGCTTTGGAGAAATAGTGGTAGGTCAATGCTGTGAAGTGGTTAGGAATCGGGCCATATATGCAATAGTTACCATGCTGCACAGTTTGAAATGATCACACTTACTGACAGCATATTTCTGTTTTCATTATTCTGCAAAGGATATTGACATTAAGAAGGTGAATGGAGCCCCTCAGTATGCCTTTCTACAATACTGCGACATTGCCAGTGTCTGTAAGGCCATAAAGAAGATGGATGGGGAGTACCTTGGTAACAATAGACTCAAGGTGAGAATTATCACCTTAATTTAAAATCATGGCTTTACTACCACATTTTTGTCTTTAACAACTATAAGTATTATTTATGAGCATGGTTTGTATAAACCGTTCTGTAAATTAACATCTATTTGACATTTTTTCCTTCTTCTTTTTCAGCTGGGCTTCGGAAAGAGTATGCCAACGACGTGTGTTTGGTTGGATGGATTGGCGTCAAACACAACTGAGCAGTTTCTTACTCGTCACTTCTGCCGCTATGGACATGTTGTCAAGGTAAGTCTGTTTATTTTCCCCCTCACAGTTACCCATTGTTTACTTTCTGGCACCTTGGGACTCTATTTTCTCTGTCTTTCGCAGGTTGTATTTGACAGAATGAAAGGAATGGCCCTTATTCTGTATAACAACATTGAATATGCACAAGCCGCTGTCAAAGACACAAAGGGGTGGAAGATAGGGGGCAGTAAAATCAAGGTAACTGAAACAAAGCTTTGCTTGAAAATGTAAATGTAATCTGTATTTTTTTGTGTTCTTAATGCCTGACATGCTGTAAAAGAATGCAACTTACCCTTCTTTTTTCTTCAGGTGGATTTTGCCAATCAGGAAAGTCAGATGGCTTTCTATCGTTCAATGCAGGCATCTGGCCAGGATATTCGAGACTTTTATGACATTCTCTCTGAAAGAAGGTTTGTGTAGTTTCCTTAAGGGATAATATTTTTTGCCTCTATACTGTCTAATGTCTAATGTTAAACCTAACATTATTGATGCCGAAGTATGATGAAAAAAAAAATTAGTTTGATTTTTTTGGGGTTTTATTTCTTGGCAGGGATGATCGACGAACTCAATACGAATTTCAAGCAGAAAGACAATATTATGAAAATGTACGAACACCAGGAACATATACTGAAGATCCACGTCGCAAATACCCTGCCAGAAGTCGGGAGTTTTACACTGAATGGGACCCATATCAGGGAGATTACTATGATCCACAATACTTTGAAGACCCCCGGGAATTTCGAGAATACAGAGCTGACCCTTATGAGCAGGACATTCGCAAATACAGCTATTTGCAACGGGAACGTGAAAGAGAGAGGGAGCGCTTTGAAACAGATCGTGGACGAGATCATGGGAGGAGGACCATTGAGCGTAGCCAAAGTCCATCTCACATTGCCTCTCGTCATCCTGCCAGCCCTACTGCATCTCCTTCACTCTCCGAGAGGATACCGAGTGATTCAGATCGGCGTATTTGTTGCCAGTCTTCTGAAAGAAGTGGTAGCTGCAGTTCAATCTCACCACCCAGATTCGAAAAACTTGAAAAAGCACGCACTGAAAGGTATAATAAAACTGACAAACTTGAGAAGGATCGAGTCTTTGAAGTTGAAAGAGGGAATTTGGTTGAAAAGGAGAAGCGGGCTGGGCGTAAAGATCGAGGGGACAAGGAAAAAAGTGAGAAACAGAGGCTTAAAAAGCTAAAAGTTGCATCACCTATTATTATCCAAGCATGTGAGACGGAACCTGAACTTGATCAAGATGTAAGCCCTGAGTCCGTCCTTCGAAGTAAAAACAGTAAAATTCCAAAGGAAGGCTTGAGCAAAGGAAGGTTAGACCTTCTGCCTTGTGTTGTGCAATTGACACGCGTTAAAGAAAAAGAAGGAAAATTGATTGGTCAATCTGTCCAAGAAAAACAAATACCGAGGGGTGGGAGTGACAGTCCTAGATTGGTATCACCTTCAGCTGACCAGAGAAGTCCTCCATTCCGCTCAGAACCATCAAAAAGTGATATCTCTAAGCATGGAAAGGTGCCTAGAGACAAAAATATGCACAGTTTTGTGGAGGTTATTGACAAAGTTATTGACAAGGATGCTAAAATCAAATCCAAAAAACATGGAAAATCTGAAATGGGATTTGACAGTGGTATTTCTGTGGATATCGATCGTTTGGCTGCAAGGAAAAGGCGTTTTGAAGACTCCGGGAAAACTGATCGACATAAGAGAACTAGTGAGGAGGATCTTGTTAGACCCGGACTTCATAAACTATGGAACAATGCTAAGGAGACCGATTTAGATAAGAACCTTTTGATAAAAGGAATGCATAAAAAGGAGCACCACAAGGATAAATGTGTCCGGATGGTTTCAGTTAGCAGTCCTAAAGATGGACGAGACTGTGAAAGCAACTCTGTAGGCTTTTCTCTGGAGCAGCAATCACGGCTAGGGGCGCTGCCGGAAGATTCTACAGATCAATTGGTCTCTCCCTACCTTAAAATGGATTTGGAGGGATCAAAAAGTGAAAACAGCTCCAGTCTCACAAAGATGTTAGATGATGGCAGCCTTGATTTGGATGAATTAAAAGAACAACAGAAACAAGCTTTGTCTGAAAACGAACAAGGAAAAGGGAAGTGCATGGACTCGGATGACGGAGATGAACACTTTGTGCACATTGACCAGAATATTTGCGCAAAACAGAGTCTATGGCTCCGACCTAAGCTTGGTGATACTGATAAGTTAGTCAAGTTTGAAAACCCAGCAAGTAATGAGACTCATGACTTTGATAAAGATTATATAATACATGATGTTCCGAAACCAATTCAGGATATGGCCAATGATGACTTCTCTTCCAGTAAACGAAAGAAATTAGAACATTTTGACTTTGAAATAGTCACTGCAAAAAGAGATCGCAACTATCCAAGTTCCCAAAAGTTGAATGAAGACATTTATCAGAGTATAACCTCCTCAATAGGACATGGTCACTTTGCTGCAAATGAGGAAGATGAAACTGCCCAGATTTCTGTGGCCGTTATAAACAAAGAAAGAAAATCTTCTCCAACAACAGACGAGAGATTTTCACACACAGAGTCATTGAAAAACAGTTTGGGCCTGACAGCCACACATTTTCAGTCTTCTGACAGTGAGCTCCCAAAGCTTAAGACAACCTTGCTTAGCTGTGATGAGGAGTTAATGCAACGTTGGGAAAGACAGATAAAGTCTGATTCACTTAGAATGGAAATGACTTTCCCCAGTGATATTGCAAAATGTGAAACCATCCGTAAACGCCTTGGCCAGGATTTGGAACCTGGAGAAGTGCAGTCTGATTCAGATGATGATGGAGAAAACAAACACATCTCTCCCAAGTCCAATAGTTCCTTGTCTTATATCCTCAGGGAACGTGACGAGAGGATGACAGACCTGAAGCTTTCAGGCTCATTGGAAAAGAATAAGTTTTATTCTTTTGCATTAGATAAAACTATAACTCCTGATACTAAAGCACTCCTTGAAAGAGCCAAGACACTGTATTCCTCTAGAGAAGATAATTGGTCCTTTCTCCCCTCACGCTTTCCAACCTCCCACAGCTGTTCAGATAAAGACAAAGTGAAGCTAGCACCTCGACCAATTCCTTCTTGGTATAAGAAAAAGATTCGTACTGACTCTGTTGAAAAGCTGCATGATAAAAAGGAGGAACTTAAGCCACAGGACCAAGAGCGTCAAGATCTGTTTGCCTCTCGCTTCCTGCACAGCTCAATCTTTGAACAGGATTCCCGACGTTTGCAGCATCTTGAACGTAAAGACCAAGATTTAGAAACTGGAGTTGGCATGCCTTTTGCTAAGCCAGGTGCTACTGAGGCACAGCCTGAATCTGGAGTAAGTGACATGTCACAAGAGCCCATAGTGCTTTTCCATAGTCGGTTTTTGGAGCTTCAACAACAAAAGGACAAGGACCATCTTCCACCTGATACTGAGAATGATTCAATAGTGGTGGAGATTAAAAGAGATGAAGTGCAGCATTTTGATAATGTGCTGTCTGATAAGGAATCTGAGCCAGTACTGAAGGTTGCTGACAAATCAACCAGCCCCCCCTTGTTAGTTTCACCATTTGTTCCTTCCCCGAAAGAAATGTCTTCATCAGAAAATAAAGAATTTTTAATTCCATCCTCAGATCAACCTGTGTCATTTGTCAAAGAAGAAACCGTAGAGCCAGGTCTTGAGGTATCTCCATCTCATTCTTTCCCTATGGAAGACTTCAAACCAGTTGCTCCTAAACTAACCATAACCCCTCCTTTCGTCCTTTTGGGGCCAGAAAATGAAATGGAAACAAAAGAGTTAATTGAACCCTCAGCAAAAATTGGAGATAGTTTGGCAGTGGAACATAATCCTCTTGTGGAAGATAAGCCTCCCACTCCTGGTGCTTCCCTAAGTGGTTTTGAGAGAGAGACGGCAGAATTCACATACTCTGAATATCCAAAGATTGAAGAAAAATCTGAAATTAAGACAGAACCTAAAATAGAAAATCCGGAAACAAAACATTTTGAGGAATCTCAGAAACCTGAGACAGATAGTGAGGCATGTATGCCAGAGCTGGAGGCTGAAATAAAACCATTACCAAACCGCAGACAGCCCAAGAGTAAAAGGGCAAAATCACTGGCAGTATTACGTACTTCCCAACCTTCCCAAATTGTTGCCACTGAGAAACCTGCAACACGAAAGAGTGAACGGATTGACAGAGAGAAACTCAAAAGGGCTTCATCTCCTCGGGCAGATGTACCAAAAGCATCAATTGAGTACAAAGCCACTTCCAAGTCACCAATTCATGCATCAGATTCTGAACAAAACCTTGAGTCAAGTTTGATCCATGGCAGAACACGTCGCAGGAATGTAAGATCAGTCTACGCCACGCTACATGAAGACGACCAAGCTGGCAAAGAGGTGGTTGAATCATCACGCTCCATGCGCAAACGTGGTGCTGATAAAGAACCATTACAGCAAGATATTCCAGTTCCATCCACCAATACAAGGCGAGGACGCCCACCTAAAAGAGGCGTCAAACGAGGTGAAGATTTATCACCAGTTAAGGGCGATCAGCAGAAAATGATCGAAGAAGACACCGAGGTCAAAGAGACCTCTACTACTGTAGAGGTTGTAAAATCCTCCGAGGGATGGCGTTCACCCCGCACACAGAAAGTGCAACAAACACAATTGACTTCATCTGCTCCAGTTAACAAGAAAGGAGGTAGAATAGACAAACAGTCTGGGAGCACTACAGTACTAGCTGAACAAGCTGATCTGGCAAGTCATGATGAATCAGAATTTAATCCTAAAGCTGATTCTGAACTGTTTGTGAAGCTATCAGAAAAGGTGGAAAATGCAAGCTCACCAGTGCACAGAATGGAAAAAGACTTAAAAGATTCTGGTGGAAAGAAATCTACTGTTGGGGATATTGAAAAGGTAGACACCAGCTCCTCTGAGAGGAGACAACTGCCTGAAAAGAGTGTTAAAATGAAAACACCTAGGCTGAAAAGAAATACCAAGCAGGTCACTGAAGATAAATCACACAGCTTAAAAAATCTTGAGATCCGTGTAAGCCTTGATGACGTAAAAGTTTTACTTCGTTCAGAGGACGATGAGCCGGAGTCATTTGAAGCTCCCACATTTACAAAATCCAAGACAATAGTAAAAGAGAATGCAGAAACAAAGATTATAGGCTTTCCAGAAGAATCAAAAGAACTTGATGCACAGGAACAGGAAGACAGCTTGTCAGAACCTGAACTTCCTGCTGATCCAGCAGCTCTCTTAGCACGGCAGATGGAACTAGAGCAGGCAGTTGAAAATATTGCCAAACTTACAGTTGAGCAACCCCCTCGGCCGTATAAGGAACCACCTTCCGAGCAGCCTACAGTATTGCCTCCTGTCATAGTAGAGCAAGAAGCTGAGGTTGAGGAGGAAAAGCGAGCTAATCCTGCAAGCGAAACTGAACTTGCAGCTGCTATTGATTCCATTACAGCTGAAGAAACATGTGCAGATGCAGATGGTTTCACAGCTCCTCCTACTTACACTGCTCTTGTTCCTACCCCTGAATCCTTGACATCCCCCTCCTCCAATGAGATTATGGAACCTGAAACACACATGGTGATTAACAATATTCTTGCTGCGGACTCAGATGGTCCTCTGACACCCAGCCCAAAGGGGCAAATTGCAGAGTCTAAGGCAGCTGAGGATACCTTTGAGACACCAAAGAAAACAGGCAGAGTTAGAGCCAAAACCCTGAAGAAATCGAGAAGTCGTAAAGGTGCAGCTACTAAGAAAGGGGATATTGCTGCAGAGGTTTCACAACCAGAGCCCTCCCCAGTCAAGTTACCAGAGTCCATCCCAGAGGACCCAGAAACCATCAATTCACAAGCAGTCACTGCTACAGCTGGTGCAACTGCAGCAGCTTCTGTAGTCACTGCTGTTGCAACTTGTAGGCGTGATCTTACAAGTGCTTTAACTGTAGACACACCAAAAGAGGCAGAACAGCCTGAAGTTGAACAGCCTGTACCGAAAGAATCTGCCTTTTATTCAGGCCCAAGCAACATATCTAATAGTAAAAAGCATCCCCAGGCAGAAAAGCCATCTACCCCTACTCCTTCCCCTGCCCGCCCACAACCTATATCCCAGTTCGGCATACCCCTGCTGCGGCCTGCCAAAATGCCACTATCGCCTGACTGGCCTCCTAGAACTGAAGAAAGTAGAATTTATGTTGCTCCTTCATGCCACGTTACAGTGGTAACTCCTCCACCAGCATCAACTGCACTTGGAACCCCTTCAACAAATACCCCAATGCCTCCTGACACGAAGGCCTCGGATATTGACCCTAGTTCCAGTACCTTAAGAAAAATCCTGATGGAACCTAAATATGTGTCTGCATCAAACAGCAATTCTATACCTATTACTATGGTGACATCTACATTGTCAGATCCTTTGCGGATGTCAGAGAATGAAAATCCCTCTGTTACAGTGGGTTCAAGACAGTTACATCCCGAAGAGAGACCACCTTTACCCCCCCAGCCCATACAACACAAACCCTTCCCACTGACAGAGTCCCAACAGAACTGTGGAGAGAAGATCCAGCATACAGTTATTTCTCCTGCTACCTCAGTAATAAGTCGAATTCCAATGCCTTATGATACAGAGGAAACTCCCCGAATTTCCCTAAGCAACCGAAGCATTGGCCTGTCTATTCCAAAGCAAAAATTTAGATCAAACTCTAATGAGAATAACCGCTACCATGGCATGGATATAGTAGAAGATGGGTCTAGAGGGCGCTCTGTTGTTGAGACCACTCCCTACAGTACAGGCTCCAATCCTGGCCTAAGGGTCAATACATCAGAGGGCGTTGTTGTTTTGAGTTATTCGGGTCAGAAAACTGATGGACCTCACAGGATGAGAGCCAAAATTAGTCAAATTCCTCAAGCCAGTGCTGGTGATATAGAGTTTCAGCAATCGGTGTCCAAATCTTCGATAAAGCAAGACCCACTTATCACATCATCCCAGTCGCCTACCCCAAAACTAGCCCCAACCCCTACAGCTTATGGGCACACAGGGGTTCTCTTGACAAGCCAGTCTTATAACTCTCAACCTGTCATTTCCAGTACAAAGAAGGAGAGTCTTGGATGTGACAAATCTGAAGCCCCGTATCACACCGCATCCCAGGGTGGCGTTGTAAAGATGTACCAACAGCCAGTTAGTTCTCCCCAAGTCTTGATGTACAACCAAGCTGTGATACAGCAACAGCATGCCAAGAGAGGACCGGGGTCTGAACCTCTGCCAAAAAAGATAGACATTGGCAAAGCTGTTCAGCAGTCTAACCTAAGCCCAGTCATGAGTCCACACCACCCATCACTACCTGGGACCCGCATGAGCCCCAGCCCTAGCATCCCAACTGATCGGTCAGCTGTACACCTAAAACAAGAACCCCAGTCCCCACGGACAGCTGTTCACTCCCCTTCACACTTTGTCAAAGCCTGTCCTCCAAGCAGTTCTCCTAGAGGAACTTCTGTCGTTCTGGGTCATAGCATGCCACCAATGTCGACGTATCATTCTAGTATGCATCACCCACACTCAGAACAGTCCTCTGTCATAATTCAACCTCACAGTGTCACTCAGGCAATGGCTCACGAAGCCAGGATGAACACCCCACCAATGTCTGGGATAAACTATGGAAGGCGAGGTGATTCCCTGTCTTCATCACACCCAGGTCCTCCACAGCGCTCAAACACACCGCAGCCTAATGTCATCCGAGATTTGGTACTTCAGTGTCATTCTAGTCCCAATAGGTCAGTATCAGGTGGTAGTGGTGGCAGCAGTGTTAGTGAAGAAGACCCCAGACACTTTAACCAAGCTCTTAGTAGATCTTCTGTGCCCCAGCTCCAATCTGATGTAATGATGATTCACAGTGATCACCGAGGGCTCCACCCAAGCATACGCATGGACCAGTACAGAGACATGCACCAGCGCATCCTCATGCACCAGCAACTGGGAGAGCAGGCGGCTGTAGAAGCAAGACAGTCACGCACCTCAGAGACTGGAACGTCTCTAAGCAACATCTCTGGGCCTTCAAAGGGTCCTATAGTGGGAAAGAGCATTGACCTTTCTGCAAAAGAATCTCTCAAACCACCAGAAGGAAAGCTGATACATCCATCCTCCAACGAAAGTAGAATCAGGGGAGTCCATGCATCTTCTCCTGTCCTGGTGTCATCTCACCCACATGGGGTTCAGCTGATGCATCCAGGAGGTGCGGGCTCCTTTCCAGTATATCGGGATATGCGAGGATTTCCTTCCCAGTTTCCAGGACATCTTTCATCGGGACACAACCTGGCTAACCAAGGCATTACATCTTCACAGGTCACTTGATATGCTTTTGTTATTGACATTCTGCAAATATTTTAGCATTGTAATATGTATCATGTATAATTGTGTTTTATAGATCATATTCGTATACAAATACAAAATATGCATAACTATTAAGTGGGTTATGTATTTTCTCAATCAGGTCCTGCCGGAGCCTGAGTTGAGTCACAGGGGTAAAATGTCTCAGTCACATGTGGGAGGAAGTGATTCCAACTCTGAGGGTTCCCATCTTCGCCATGCTACCTCTACAGATCTTTCACACATTTCCCGTATATCACGGGATACAGTCTCCCCCTCATACCAGTCTCCAATGGCATCTCCTATGAGTCTTACTCATAAGCCAGATCTATCTCTACAGAAAGGCCCTCCAGCCTTCCTGTCAATACCTTCGCAAGCAGTACCCCCATCAAGTTCTCTGCATCCTAGGCCTGATGCTAAGCTGGAACATTCAGGACATCGTTCCGTTGATATGGTGCAACTTTTGACGGTAGGAAGACAGATTGACAAGTAATGTCATCATACATGGAATATGTTTTCAAGACGATACCAAAGAGGAAAATATTTTAAATTAACATGTTATGTTTTTGTTGTACAGAAATATCCTATTGTATGGCAAGGCCTTTTGGCACTGAAGAACGACCAGGCTGCTGTCCAGTTGCACTTTGTTTCTGGCAACACCATACTGGCCCAGCGCTCACTGCCGCCCACAGAAGGAGGTCCTCTTCTCCGTATTGTCCAGAGGATGAGGCTTGAGGCTTCTCAGTTGGATAGTGTGGCACGCAGAATGACTGTAAGTACTTTGGTTTTTACTAAAGCAGGTTCTAAAGTTTGGATCAACAAGATGGAAATGGAGACTGAATTGTAAATTCATGTATCATTCTTACATGAATTAGACTTATCATTTATGGCAGGTGAAGAATGACTACTGTTTGCTCCTGGCTCTACCCTGTGGTCGAGACCAAGAAGATGTCCTTGGTCAAACCCAAGCTTTGAAAAGTGGCTTCATCACCTATCTGCAAGCCAAACAGGCAGCTGGCATTATCAATGTGCCCAACCCTGGCTCTAATCAGGTCTGTCGTCATTTAAACTTTTTTCCTGTTCTACCTTTTCTTTTTTAATTGTTCCTGTGTTTTACGACGAAATATCATAACATGTAGTTCCGTCTCTCATTGTTACTTTAATCTTTTGATTCACAGCCGGCTTATGTGGTGCAGATTTTCCCGCCATGTGAGTTCTCGGAGAGCCACCTCTCGCGCCTGGCCCCAGACCTTCTCAACAGCATCTCCAGCATTTCCCCTCACCTCATGATTGTCATTGCTTCTGTTTAATTACCTCCATTTCTTTGCTGAACAAAGCCAACACCAGCCCTTTTGGACTTGTCCAGTTTTATAAACTGGAATTGCCTCATATTTTTATGAGTTTTGATTTTTTTTTTTCTCCTTCATTTCACCAAGTCCTTAAGTCACTCAATGACATCGAATTCCAAAAACTATACCTTTTTACAGAGAGGATCTGAATAGTCGAACGGGAATTTTTGATGATCATTTCAGATTTTTCATTTCATTTTTGCCATTTTTGGAGGTGTTGTGCATAGCCTTTTTTAATTCATAGCACCCATAACGCTATGGATTGAGACCTATTATGGGATATTTTTTACCTTCATAAAAGTGATAAAGTGATTGTGATTTTTTTTTTTTTTTTTTTAAAGACAAACGATATGAGAAGTCATTGCACTATGTTAAGGAAAAATTGTGAACTGTGTACAGATTTGAGTATAAAATGATACATGTTATGAAATTACTCTCATGATCAGCCATGCTTGTGCAAGATAAAAGAAAAGCATTGCCTGGAAAATGATCAAGAATCATTTCAGCCTGATCAATCATACTGCTTTCGCTCCTTCACCATCAGCCAACTTCTACGTCATTTCCGACTCAACTCTCCATCCCGAAGTGTTCCCTGCCCCAGGAACTCATGAGGGGACGTTTAGAGTTGTACAGTTTACACTCAATGCCTCAACAGGGGACTATATAAAGAATATTTAATTTGTTTATTTTTGTTTGCATCTTTAAGCCGAAGGGTATTGTGGACAATTGTGAAACTGTAAATATTATAAATATTTAAAGACTGAAGCAATGTGGAGAGACCAAGTGAATTATTTTACAAGACAGATCATCCAATGTTTTCTTTCTTTCTTTCTTTCTTTCTTTTTTTTTTCATTGGGCAGGGGCAAGAAGGGGAATGGTGGGAAGGATCTGTTCAGGATCCAGGAGTGATATTGAAGAAAAAAAATATTTTTAAAATTGATTATGTGCCAAAACGTCTTTTGCAAATGTTCAACACACGCAATGTAAACAAAAATTGACCAGAACCTATTTTCATATGTGACTTTGTATTTTGCCCATCAGAGGGCAGTCTTAATTCCCTTTTTTTGTATTGGTCATCAACCCAGCTCTGTTACTACAGTGATTTTACATTATGAAGTTGTATCCTCATTTTGAAGGAAACCTTGTGTTGTAGGACTTGCATTCTTTTGTTTGTATTCCTGTTCTCCTTCTCCCTGATGTGGTCCTTTACTGCCCCCTGCTGTCTGAAAATCATCCTCACATATTAAGCACTGCATCCTGAGGTCATCTAAGCCATGACTTCATGACAGATGTGCTATAGCATGCTTTATTTTCAAATCTTAAAGGGTAAACTGAAATCATAAAGAATGTGACTTGAACTTGACATCATGCCGCTAATGGATGTGTTTATCATCTGTCTCCATCGCTCCCCTTGACTGTCTCCTTGAGCCAAGCTGTAAATACTGATGTCCTTAATCTGTGCTCTTGTGTATTTTCCCCTTCATAATTGTCTTTATTCAGGGTCCTTATTTTTGTTTTGTGCAACAAAACAAAGCAGTCTGAAAGAGACAGGAGATAAGGTGTGTGAAACCGATGCTGAAAGTAAAACCAGGCTTGTCAGTTTTGTGGTGTAAAGATTTCTATGACTGCAAGCTAAATACTCTCATTGTTATGTTGAAGGCACTTATAATTTTTGATAAACAAATGAGAAAAAAAACTTAAAACGGTGATTAATATGAAAACTGTCTTTTGATCAATCTTCATTTTGAGTGTATTTTGCTGTTCCTCTATGAGGACATTTTAAACTGTAAAATAAATGGTTGTTTAACTTAACTTCTGAAGATCATTAAATGGTCTTTCACTCTTGGTTTGTGTTTTTGTGACTTGCCTTGAGAAACTTTAGTTATTCCAGAATCTTGACTGTGGGTTAAGAAATAGGACTTGCATCACTGTAATCTAAAATATGCAAGCTAATATGTCCATTGTCTGGAAGCTTTAACTTCTGTGTCTCTGCAACAGGTTGCAGTAGTTTATATAGTGAACATACGCTAGCTGATATATCATTGCTCATCAGAATCACTGCTGCAGTTTATTCAGCAGTCAGAAGATGTCAGTATCTACCTAGACTACATTGCTTGGCTTCAAGCTGTGACACTGCTTTGTGAAGCCAATCAGGCTACCGCAGAATTTCAATTTCAATTCACCATGCAAATGATTTGTTTTTTGAAATTTTGGCCCTGTCTTTATTTTGATATGACTCTCTGGAGCATAGTATCATATGATGTAGTATGATAGTAGTATCATAGTATTATATATAGTAATTTGTCAAAGGAAAATGTGCACTCTAGGAAGCAGAGAACCTTTGCTCAGACCTTTAAAAATACATCTAAGCAAGTAAGAAATGTGTCTGATTGACTTATATTGTTTTTATTAGCAAGACCTGGGTTTAATTCTCGTCTGGCACAGAAGGAATTGTGGGGGATCTTGTATGCCTAAACATGTCAGGGAAGATTCTACTTTAAGTAATAGGATGCATGGGTTTGCTGTCTCACTGCATAAACAAAAGCAATATAAAAGTAAAAGCTGAGCAAAAAAGACAATGTTAAGTGCATTTAGGATTATCTATATACACCTTCGAGCACTGTGTCAATGACAAAACTTGAATGGCAATGACAAGTTATACAGATGTTTTTTTTACTCCGATTTTAGAGAGGTATTCAAATGGCTATGGAGCAAGACAAACCATGGCTGTCAAGGCTGCAGTTATAGTCTCATCCCTGAGGCAAACAGCTCCATGACTTCTGGAATTTTAAGACTGTGGCTTTAACGTTACCGTTTCCGGCTGCACTCGTCAAATTCAAGAGTACACTGGCCGGCAGATTCCCCCGGAGGGAGGCCTTTGGGGATTTAGTGGTGATTGGAATTCTATTTGGGAACATTTGGTGGTCAGGGCTGCACGATCTTTCATTATTTTCGGAAGTATTCCTTAGAGTGCAATTAATTACAATCAAATGCAGTTGGCCTATGAAGAGACACCAACTTGCTGAATATAATGAATTATGGACTGTTATTTTCCATCTTCATCCAACGAAGCTGATAGTAAGACAGTAGGTCAAGACTTAATAAAGGATGACACAGGACCAACCAGCTGCAGCAGCATAAGCTGGTGATTGAGCAACCAAAGAAGGGTAAAGAGGCCATACCGTGCTTATTTTTTCTCTCCTGTCATTATGCCTACAGTAGAAAGAAAGGAGTTTGACCACGCAGAAGAGGTGAGGCATAAGTGATTTATTGTGCCTTGACTTGGAATGTTAATTGACGCCCTTGCAGCATGAGAAGAAGCAGATCAGATTGGGACAGTGAAAAGGCAAAAAGGAAGACTTCAGGAGAAAGTCAAGATACGTCCCTGCATGTTGCCCCCCCTCCTCCAGATTTATAGTTCTTCTAAGATTACAGACCCGACCTTTGAGCGATGAAGCAAAGTTGAGAAGGAGTCGTGTGCCCTTGCCCTTAAAGTAGAGCCCATTCATATTTTTGAGCTGTTCTCCTCTTGAATTCTTTGCCACAAGATGACATTTTGAAAGCCCAATTTTAGCTAGAAAATGTGAAGAATGTTGAAAATTCAGAGGTTGGTTTTTCAGACGCTGATAAGTGCTTGTTTTCTTGTTTGTGCCCTTCTGGCATTGAGCAGCATTCCATGTTGGTGTTTGGACAATTTGTCCTTACATGAGAGCACAGAATAAACCAAGTAAAAGGGATACTTTGATTTAAAAAAATACTTTGATTACTTTGCTGAAAATGTCAAAGTATATGATGCATCAGCATAGTCATGACAAGAGCTCTAGAATGCAGGCTTTTATTTAAGCATTTACCTAGTATATTATTCAAACTGTTAATAAGAGAAATTACAGAAAGAGCTGTTGAGAGTAACACAAACGAAGCTCAAAGGGTTTTAAAATGAACTTCTGCTCAGCAGATGGTTGCCAGGCTGCTTTCCTTGCCAGAAACCTATGAAGGCCTTAACCTTTATAACCCAAGCCACCAGTAATATCACCTTTTAAAAAGTCCTGAGGTGCTTCACCAGCCTATTTTCTTCCAGAGTTGTGAAGTCTGACGAGTGATTGTATCTGAACTTCAAATGATTTGGCTCACCTCTGCCTACAGCTGCGTGGGAGAACTTGTCATTTGTTCTAGGTCATAGACATTTGGAAGCTTTTGTATTTGTGTGGACTCTTTTGTGAACAATGACTCCCTCATGTGATGCTGGGATTTGGGCTGTTAATTGCAGTTGTTAGCTGTTGGGAATAGAAATCAGGCTCTCTACATAGTTGGTAGATTTTCTGTTTCTGTTTCTTTTTTCTGTGTGTGTGTGTGTGTGTGTGTGTGTGTGTGTGTGTGTGTGTATACAGTATGTTTATAAACCTCTTCAAAATATGTGTTCCACGTTTTTCACCTTTCATAGAAACCTTAAAGCAGACATTTCTTCGTCAGTGCGTGCCTTACAATAATAGCAGTATGAATAGATTTCATTTACATTTTTTATTTGGCATTTATGTGTACAATGAATATTGAGAAAATATATAAATCCAAATATTTTATTTACTTGTATAAACTGCATACTGAAGAAGTGAACTTGTTTTTTTCTTCTCATTGACAGATTGTGAAACATAATAAATTGGCAACAAATAGTTGGGTACATTGTTAAAAGTGTTTCTAAAAATACTATACCAAAAATCCAGGTTTTTAAAGTGAATAAAATATCAACTTAGATAATACTACTGCATGTGAGAAAAATATACATTAGGGTTTTGAGGATTATCTTGTAAAACATGAAATGCAAATGTAAGATTGTTTAACACCTATAAAGATGAATGTTGAGCCTTGACATTCAAATTTCTTTGATTTAAACATGGAGAAAGACTTATGATAGTATACCTTGTGTGTCTCCTCTCTCATTTTTATTCTGTGTCATGTTAATGAATTTATATTAATTCAGTCTCCATTTGATTTATATTAAATTCTTGAATTTTCTTCAGACTGTGTTTACGTTTTACAAATGTGCTCTCATAATACAACATGTATACTGCATGGTTTACTACTTGTATTGCATAGTATTACTACTAATATGTATTTTACATCTTCTGCTGTCCCAACAGGTTAGCATAATGTTTGTGTATGCTAATTAATGGTGCTTTAGATTAGCCTAAAAGGACAACATGTAGGGATTGTTACTTTATTCAAAAGACACTTCTAAACCCGTTTAAGGGAGTTTAGCAAAATGAACAATATCCAACAAAAAGGATGAACTTAGGATAGTACAAGGTTTTTGTGCCTGGCCTGGGTAAAGTGTGCAGCAGACAGGACATGACGGGGATTATGCCGTGTCACAGAGCCGGTTCATAATTTGATCATAAACAACAGAGTCCTTGAATTTGTGTGACGATTTCAGCATTGGCCCTTACAGACGGTCACAGAAGTTCCTAAATCTCACCGTCTCTCCAGTTAGACTTTTTTGTTGCAGTCTCTGTGTAGGTCACCCTTCTTCCTCTCCCTTAGATGTTTGTTTTGTCTTCTGATTTTGTGCGGGCCACAAATCATCAATACGCCCACTCGCTCGCTGTTAATTCTCACACCTTGGGCTCAATCGGAGATTACAATGACTTTCTACTAGGGAGCTGGCAGGGTAAAGACCGTTTGAGGTCCGATCCAAGACATTTGCCTTCTCACATACAGCTCTGCCGGGTAATGTTTAGATAAGTTCAGGTTTGCATTGCATGTGTGCAAAGTTAAACAGCAATTAATTTGTTGGCATTGCAAAAACTACAGCTCCCATGAAATTGTTCAAGCTCCGCAATGCAAGTACAGTATTATACATCATGGTTCTGGCAAGTCATCTTTTTAACTTTTTAGCTGTAATCTCAGCTGTCTATAAATGTTCCATAATTTGGTTTTATAGCTTGCCATTGGACTAGCTTCAGTCTGTGAAGCTTTTGGCATTTAACCCACAACTATCATGGGTGTGTAGGAAATAGTTATTACAAACGTTAAACGCTTTATTGTGATTTTAAATATTTTGGATCAGAACAGATACGGTATGGTTTCCCTACAACTCTGTATCACCTACTGTAGGCTGAAGCTTTTAGTAGTTAGCATTACTATCCCATGAAGAAACACTTTTTAATGAAGGTCCCTTTGTCACATATTGGGGAAGGGTATCAACAGAACAAACTCCCAAAATGTCCTTTTCCCAAAGAAGGGACCAGTGACATGCTGTGTCCATTGGCCTCATCAGTCCCAGAGACAGCACGAGCACTAATATTGGAACAGGAAACAACCACTCACACAAGTAGACATGGCTGATTTCCATGTCAGCGCGATAAGGTACTGTAATACAGAATGTGGTATTTGTTTATTGTGCTAACATGAATGTTTGCTAATGGTAAAAAATTATCAGAGTATGTTTGAGAGATAGACAATGACTGGAGCCTGAGTGTTAATGCTTTTGTCCGAGAGCTTTAAACTGTAGAGAAACAAGGAATGAGTTAGATAAGATGCTGTTTTGGTGTTTAAGCAGTACAGAGCATTACAACCAGGGAGAACAAGAGGCAAAGTGCATGTAGATAAATACACACAGGCTCTATCAAGTAAGTTACGGATATCGTACAAGGAGCTCACAGTAAAAATCCCATTGATTTAATCATTTTTAATCAATCCTTAATGCATTTTAACTTTCAATCCATCTTGTAAAACTGTAAATAAGTTGTCCTGAAAACAATACGACACATAGCTGACTTATAATACCTGCCCATGTAAAGTGAGAATGCTTCTCCAGGCTCAATATGAAAGGTCAGCTTCAGGCAAACACCACTGAATGAAATGCAATTATGTGACATCTCCACTTTACAATGGAGCACTGTTAGACATACTGTAGATCAAGTGACTGGCGGGGTCACGGTACACGTGGACAGTCAATGCTACAGCTATACGGCCTCACCCTGGTGACTCACGCCTCATAAACACAACACCTTCCTCTGACATCACGCCGTGCTGTCCTAGTTGCAGTCTGATATCTGCAATGTAATGCGTGACCTTTCATATTCAGTTTATCACTTTGTTCATTTGGTTTCATAAAAGCTCTGTATTGCTGTTAGACGGACCTAAAATAATATGTAAATGTGACTTATAAAGGTTTATTTAATCTATTCTGCATTTGTATATGCAGTATGTAAATAAGATCCTAATTTAATTGCTGAGGCACCTGGAAATATTAGTTATTTACAGATGCATTAATGCAGTTCAGCCACATCATTGTTTTTACCAGAGCACTCACTAGTCTACATGTGGCAAAATCAAGCTATTAGCACGTTAGAACACTTGATCAATCAAGAATCATAATTGTTTTTTAATTATAATAAGGAGTGAACATCTCTTACAGCCAAATATTTAACTATAAACCTGCATAATTTAGCTCAGATTTGTAAGACTGCTCAAATGAAAGTAAATCATAGCTGTCAAACTAAACTTTGTATTTTAATGATTATGATAATTGCGCTTACCAAGTTTAGTGCTTTCAGCTGAGGGTCTGAGGCTGTAAATGGTAAATGGACTGCATTTACATTGCGCTTTTCCAGTCTTCGCGACCACTCAAAGCATTTACAATACAACAAGCCAGCATTCACTCATTCACACACACACACACACACACACACACACACACACACACACACACACACACACACACACACACACACACACACACACACATATACACACACACACACACACACACACACACACACACACACACACACACACACACACACACACACAGAGGCTACCATGCAAGGTGCCATCTGCTCATCAGGAGGGAATAGGTGGGAATAAACATTCCCATGTACGGGAGCAATGTAGGGTTCAGTATCTTGCCCAAGATGTACCTCCTGAGCCACAGCCGTAAACAGGTCAAGAGTTCAACCAGATTGTCTGCTGTGATGGAGTTTGTTCGTGTCCAGCTGTAGAGGATTTAAATATGCTGTAGGTAAAACTTATAAAACTAACTTTCTGTCATATTTGCTAAACTGACCCTATGTTCCAGTAGAAATATATGAAGCAGGTAATTAAAAAAAAATCTTTAACTTTAGACTCTTGAGTGCTTTGGTAAAAGATTCTGTGGCTAAAATCGAAACAGGACGCACCCCAAATGTCAGTGTGCCCACAAAACTATAAGAAGTATGCTCGGTCAAACGTTGGTCTTAAAAAGTGATGGGTGTTTAGAATTGACATTTTATTGGTGTTTTCCATTCACTTTAAGTTTCTCTTCTCGTCTGATCGTCTGACTTCTCATGTTTCTTGTGCCATCAATTGGCTTCTTCTTTTTTTGCAATGTCACGGTATTCTCAGATCTCAGCATTAAAAGTGCCCTTTCTTGTTAACTAAAATTATGTTTTTTTAAGTGGTATTTACCAAAACACGTGCGTATCCTTGAGGTTTAACAAGTTTTTCCTTCCTCCTAAAAACATTTGCAAAGCCGATTTTTCTTAAAATGTTTAATACCAGCATTGTTTACATTCATGTTTGCTTATCTGCACACTGTCACCAACTGATCATCAATGCAGTTGCATAAAACCTTAACAAGACTTTTTTTGTACAGGACAGCTAGGTGAGAAAGGGGGACGACATGCAGGAAACCGTCACAGGTCGGATTCAAACTCTGGACCTCTGTGTTGTGGCACAAACCTCTCAGTATATGTGTGCCTGCTCTACCACTGATCCAACCCGGCCACACCTTGACAGGACTTTTGACTAAATGCATCAGTGCCGACTGTTCTTTTTATGTTCACAATGCTGCACAAATGCATTTTAAGATAAAACAATGTAATACACATGTACAGTAGGCAAGAAATATGTTACATCAGCACATTTTTGTTTGAGCACTAGTTAAATAGAGCGTTATGGTCCATATATTACACTGGGACTTCTTTCCCGGAGCGGCGGTGTTTGGGTTGTGATCTGGCTCCAGGGAAATGAGAAGTTGATTTGTGGTTCTTTCACTTTTCAGGGATAATAAAATAGGCTGGGAGCCAGGTCCACTCCTCAGGATGTTTTTTGCTACCTTTTTTTCACTATTATTTCCTATTATCTTATACCTTGGGCCATCACAAGTTGATAACGACCACCCCCAACTCGGCCCCGTTTGGTCTCAGGGGCCAAAAAAACACCCTTTTTGGGAAAAGCTTTTGGCGGAATGATGTAATTGTGAATATTAAGGTACTGCAGCTACATAAATGGTCATATAACCCTAAAATGTTGCATGGTGTATCCTGACACATAGGGGAAACTAGCAGAAAAGGATTCTGGGGATTGCTGCCTTTTTGCCTTCAAATATCACCCTCAACATACCCCAAAAGACAAAAAAATGTCTGTCCGTCTGACAAATTGTCATCAAAAGTGATCATTTTCAAGCATTTTATTATAGATATCACTGCCTCAAATGTACATGAAAAACCTCTCAAGTTTATAAGCTTCAATTTAAGTCCAAGATGACCTTTCTATCTAGAGGATTACAGCTGTAATACACCAAAGTTCTCCACTGTACCTCAAATCGGAGAAAACTGAACTTTCAAGCATTACCATTCCATATGGGATTAAGCATATTTTTTGCATATGAACAATATCTTAAACAAGAGTTGAGACTTGACTTATGTACTGCTGTACTATATGAAGTGAATTGCATGAAAAGTGAGTAATGTTGTGCCCCTAGGTGGACTGGGGTCAGGGTGCAACATAGGGTACAATCACACAAAATCAATTAACCAAAAGTGCGATTTATTAAAGTCCACAAAGTCCTCGCAACACAAGGAATAAAGATGACTCTAGTGTGCAGTCTATTATCAAAAAGCCAACCTTCAATTGAGTAAACGTTAGTAACCTGTACAGGTAAACAGCCAAATGGCGAAACTAAAATACAGCTCAAACATAAAATAGAAAACATTTCTTTGGTTCTTAGATCTTTTTGCTGCTTATCCATGCTGTACTTTGACGACTGGTCATGTTAGTGTATTGTATTAGTGTAGAATATAAACTCTCAATCATCATTTTCCTCATCTTCCCTGAATAAACTTTGAATTCTGATTAAGAATCTTTATCGGACGAACCTTCCCTTTGCCTTTGAATGCTTAGGTGCAGTCAGCACCAGTGAAAGCATGCAAGGCCAGAAGAGCTCAGCTGAAATGTGTTCCTGTGAATAATCTTCAGCCAGCTGGTTGATGTTGATTAGTCTATCTCCCATGTCAAAGATGATGTTGACAGTTGATGACTTGGGATAATACAGGAGGATGAAGAAAATGTCAGTCTTTTGCTCTGACTCTAACTGTTCTGATGTGAGGCATTTTAGTTTGGATATACTGCATGTAAATGATCACCCTCACATCTTCATGTTTTGAACAGATCTCTGGTAGAAGTTCTTTTGACATAACTCCAGCATTGCATTCTATCTTGAAAGCAGTGACGGACTGGGATCAAAAAAGCGGCCCTGGCATTTGCAACACACCGGCCCTATTTTTGTCAACAACCTAGCTTGGAAATTAGTAACTCTGCCAGTAGTGGCCCATAGGGGGTCCATAGGGGTGTGGCCCTTCTGACATTTGCCCAAATTCCAGATGGCCAGTCCGTCACTGCTTGAAAGCTTGACCAGCCTCTATGAAAATGACAGGCCTTCGGATGATGTCTTCCATCATATCATGAGAGCTCCAGTGATCCAGAAGTTAATGAATGAGTGCTTTCTTGTTTTCATCATTTGTGAGAAAACCATTCCAATCAGCGGGTCGATGAACATTCAGCCCATTAACTATAAAACGTTCACCACGACCTCTGCGATCTCTCTCAGCTGATTTTGGTGAATAAAGATGGTCAATGTAAGTGTCTGTGCTGAATACTGTTTCAGCTGCAACAGGTAGACTTTTGAAGGTGCGCTCTGATATAGTCTTCATTGTCCGTGGTGCATCGCGCATGTAGAATGAAGAGTTTCCATCTTGAATGAGAGCACATTGGCTTGGAGAAGGAAGTTGTGCATTCTCAGCATCTTTGATCATGTGATTCATTCCTTTTGCTTTGTTTTTTGCGAAAAAGCCATTGATTGCTGAGATGGAGTATGGTGTCAGAGTCAAGGGATAGGTCATTAGGTCAGAGATGCTAATTTGTGACTTAAGTTCTTGTGATTTGATGAAGATCTGAAAGATAAACCCACTTGTGGCCTTGTACTGGATCACTTTCTGGTTTGATTGTCAGGGTTTTGGTATTTTGTTCTGTTTTATTGTGTAGTCTTGTTTCTCTGTTTTGCTTGGTTTCCTGTTTTATTTTGTAGTCGGTCTTGTCTCCCTTGTCTTGTCTAGCTTTCTTCCTGTCTTTGTTTGTTTCCCGCCTTTTTTGATTGTTCCACCTGTTGTGTCACCTGCCTCTCGTTCCCTCATTACCTTTTGTATTTAGCCTCTCTGTTTTCCCTTGTCGGATCGTCTTGTTATTTTCGCTGTGTGTTCTGTCCTGTTTGAGTTCCCTGTCTTGGATTGCCTTGTGTTCTGGATTATTGCTCCCAGTAAGTGTTGCCTGCTTTAAAATAAAACTCTTGAACTGCATTTGGGTCCCTACCTTGCCTACTTTCGTCGCAGCTTGTGACAGAACGATCCGACCATAAAAGATGGACCCAGCAGAGATGTCTGAAGATCTATGCGACTTACTTTTTGACCTGGTGGAGCTGAAGACCTTGTGGAAGGAGGCTACCAGTGAGTACCATAAGGAGTTAATTTTGTTGGAAGCTCGTGAGAAGGTGTCAAAGAAACCCTGGCTTAATGACTCTATTCCTGACTGGGCTAAACGTTTCCTTTCCACTCCAACTCCTCCACCTGCAAATAAGTTGTGTTTGTCTAAGCCTTTTAGCTCCACCAAGGCTCCTCAAGTTTTCGGCCTACTCCAGTGCCAGCTAGCACTCACTAGCCTGCCTGCTTTTCGGCCTGCTAGCAGTGTGGCTACTGGTTCTCTGTTTTTGACCCCGCTTGCTCCTTTGCCCGCTTCGCCCAGTCCTGTCTCTCTACCTGGAGGAGAGCCAGAAACTCATATGACTTTGCTTCAATATTTTGCCATGTCTGTTAAAAAGACTGAGGAGGCCAAAGCTGCCAGCCTTCAAGCTGAAAGACAACAGTCCAGTTCGCCTACTAGCAGCTCCCCTGAAAGCTTTTCTATCGGCTCTACGGCAACCCACTCTGCGGGCACCCTCAACTGCAAGCAATCCTTTGAGGGAACTCGCCTAGCCATATTCCCTGGGAACCGTGGAGGCCGGAGACGGGGTAGAAGACAACATGGTTCGCGACGCCATGCCCTGCTTCACCCTCTCTTCAGCTCAGAGTCCTCGCTGTCCAGCGGCCTCGAGCCCGTGCTGTCCAGCAAGCCAGAGCCTGAGCTGACCTGTGTACCTGAGCCTGAGCTGACCTGTGTACCTGAGCCTGAGCTGACCTGTGTACCTGAGCCTGAGCTGACCTGTGTACCTGAGCCTGAGCTGACCTGTGTACCTGAGCCTGAGCTGACCTGTGTACCTGAGCCTGAGCTGACATATGTTCCTGAGCTGACCTGTGTTCCTGAGCCTGAGTTGACCTGTGTTCCTGAGCCTGAGCTGACGTGCAACCCTTCTGTTCCCGAGCTGACGTGCAACCCTTCTGTTCCCGAGCTGACGTGCAACCCTTCTGTTCCCGGGCTGGCGTGCAGCTCTCCTGACCCTGGGTTGACGTGCAGCTCTCCTGATTCCGGGTGGACGTGCAGCTCTCCTGACTCCGGGCTGACGTGCAGCTCTCCTGAATTCAAGCTAGCTAGCAACCTCCCTGAGCCCCGGCTAGCTAGTAACCTTCCTAAATCCAGGCTAGCTAGCAAACCCCCTGAATCCAGGCTAGCTAGCAACTTTCTTGAGTCCCAGCTAGCTAGTAGCCTTCCTGAGTCCAGGCTAGCTAGCAGGCCCCCTAAATTCAGGCTAGCTAGCAAGCCCCCTGAAACAAGGCTAGCTAGCAGCCTCTCTGAGCCCTGGCTAGCTAGTAGCCTTCCTGAGCCCAGGCTAGTTAGCAGCTCTTCTGAATCCAGGCTAGCTAGCAGCCTTCTTGAGCCCCGGCTGGCTAGCAGCCCCCTTGAGCCCAAGCTAGCTAGCAGCCCTCCTGAGTCCAGGCTAGTTAGCACTCTCCCAGATCCCAGGCTTGCTAGCAGCCTTCCTAGCTTCCCCGAGCTTCCTAGTGTTCCCGAGTTTCCTAGAGTTCCCGAGTTTCCTAATGTTTCCGAGTTCTCTAGTGTCCCCAGGTTGTCCTTGATCCTGGATCCCCGGCTGGCTAGCAGCCTTCCTGATCCCCGGCTGGCTAGCAGTCCTCCAAATTCCCGGCTGACTAGCAGCCTTCCTTATCCCCAGCTGTCTAGCAGCTTTCCTGATTCCCGGCTGGCTAGCAGCTTCCCAGAATCCCGGCTGGTTAGCAGCCGCCCTGAGCTTCGGCTGGCTAGCATCTTCCCTGATTCCTGGCTGGCTAGCAGCCTCACAGATCCCTGGCTGGCTAGCAGCTCCCTTGATCCCCGGCTGGTTAGCAGCCCTCCAGAACCTCCGCTGACGTGCAGCCTTCCAGAACCTCCGCTGACGTGCAGCCTTCCAGAACCGCCGCTGACGTGCAGCCGTCCAGAGTCTCCGCTGACGTGCAGCCTTCCAGAACCGCCGCTGACGTGCAGCCGTCCAGAGTCTCCGATGACCGCTCTGCTAGAGTCTTCCAGTCGTCCAGAGTCTCCGTTGACCGCTCTGCTAGTCTTCCAGTCGTCCAGAGTCTCCGATGACCGCTCTGCTAGAGTCCTCCAGTCGTCCAGAGTCTCCGATGACCGCTCTGCTAGAGTCTTCCAGTCGTCCAGACTCTTCGATGACCGCTCTGCTAGAGTCTTCCAGTCGTCCAGAGTCTTCGATGACCACTCTCCCAGAGTCTACGTCGACAGCTCTCCCAGAGTCCACGTCTACGGGCAAGCCAGAGGCCTTGCCGGTCTCCGGCGTCCCAGAGACTGCCCCTGAGGCTTTGTTGGTCTCTGGAGTCCCAGAGACCTCCCTAGTGACTTTGCCTTTGTTCTGCCCCTATGAGACTTTGCCTGTCGGCGGTCAGGCTGACTCCTGCCCCTCGTGTCCTGTCGGCGGTCAGGCTGACTCCTGCCCCTCGTGTCCTGTCGGCGGTCAGGCCGACTCCTGCCCCTCGTGTCCTGTCGGCGGTCAGGCCGACTCCTGCCCCTCGTGTCCTGTCGGCGGTCAGGCCGACTCCTGCCCCTCGTGTCCTGTCGGCGGTCAGGCCGACTCCTGCTCCCCGTGTTTTGTCGGCGGTTCGGCCGACTCCTGCTTCCCGTGTTTTGTCGGTGGTCCGGCCGACTAATGCTCCAGTTACCCTGTCGGCGGAGTTGCCGACTCCTGATCCTGTTGCCTTGTCTGTTACTGATCCTGTTACCTTGTTGGCAGACACTGGCCCAGCTGACCCGTCGCCTGTCTCCAGCCCAGCTGACCCGTCGCCTGTCTCCAGCCCAGCTGACCCATCGTCTGTCTTCAGCCCAGCTGCCCCTTCATCTGCTGAGCCTGCCTGGCCACCAGAAGGGATTCGCCTTCGCCGCCAGTCTTCAGAAGGGATTCGCCTTCGCCGCCAGTCTTCAGAAGGGATTCGCCTTCGCCGCCAGTCTTCAGAAGGGATTCGCCTTCGCCGCCGGCCTTCTGATGGGTTTCGCCGTCGCGGACGGCCTCCTGAGGGGATTGGTCTTCGCCGCTGCCCTCCAGAGGGGTTTTACCCTCGTCGACGGCCGCCTCAGAGTCCTCGCCGTCCTGCTTGGCCGCCTGAGGGACTCTACCTTCGCCAACCAGTTCGGCCGCCTGAAGGCTTCTGCCTTCGTTGAGGCCTCTCTGCCCCCTGTTGCCGAGGCCTCTCTGCCCCTGTTGCTGAGGCCTCTCTGCCCCTGTTGACGGTCTCTCTTTGTTCCCTGTGCCCCAGGGCACTTGCCGCCAGTGACTCTCTGTTCCCTGTACCCCAGTGACTTTCTGTTCCCTGGTCCCCAGTGGCCTTCTGCCTTCCCTGGACTCTCCTTCGCCCTTCGGGGGTTGATTTATTTTGTTTCTGGGGTCGTCCCTCCTCCGGGCCCCCTCCGCCCTCCCTGGGTTGTTTCTGCCTGTTTTGTTTTTGGGACATCTGGGATCTGTCCCTTGGGGGGGGGGGTACTGTCAGGGTTTTGGTATTTTGTTCTGTTTTATTGTGTAGTCTTGTTTCTCTGTTTTGCTTGGTTTCCTGTTTTATTTTGTAGTCGGTCTTGTCTCCCTTGTCTTGTCTAGCTTTCTTCCTGTCTTTGTTTGTTTCCCGCCTTTTTTGATTGTTCCACCTGTTGTGTCACCTGCCTCTCGTTCCCTCATTACCTTTTGTATTTAGCCTCTCTGTTTTCCCTTGTCCCTTGTCGGATCGTCTCGTTATTTTCGCTGTGTGTTCTGTCCTGTTTGAGTTCCCTGTCTTGGATTGCCTTGTGTTCTGGATTATTGCTCCCAGTAAGTGTTGCCTGCTTTAAAATAAAACTCTTGAACTGCATTTGGGTCCCTACCTTGCCTACTTTCGACGCAGCTTGTGACATTGATGCCACAAGCTTCCTTTTAGGTGTGGTTGACGGCATTGTCCTGAATCTGTTCCTCTTGATGGGTTCAAAGAAAAGGACCTTTTTTGTTTGAAGTCGATCACGGATGAACTTCTCTTTTTGAGTTTTGCCATTTTTCAGGGCATTCAGCACATCATAGCGCACCTCTTCTGGCATAGCTGCTCCTGAACTCAAACTTGTCAAGGGCTGAGAAGTCTCAAGCTGAAATGGGTTGATAAAACTCTGAAAAGCTTGTACTGTTTGCTGCACTAGCTCCTCAGACCGAGTGATTTCACGTGGTCTGAGATCTCTTTGTTGCTTCTCTGTATGTTCGCCTCGGCCACTTGTCATTTCCCACATGACTTCTACAAACTCTCCTTTGGCATGGACAGTCAGGATATGACATTGGCTCGCTTCATAATTACTGGTTATTCCACAGATCCCAGCAGAATATGTCCCAGTCCCTGAGTTTGACTTGAATCAATCTAGAAGTAGAGTGGGCGCCTTACATGTAGAAAAATATAGGACACCAATCTCCCAATAGAATCAATATCTTTCTATAACCAGAAAAATAGATCAACGTACCTCCAAATTGTCTTTGCTGAATAACTTCAGGATGTGACATGAAGGGTTATGGTGTTGATCGGTTAGTGCAGTGATGTAGTCTACGTGATACGCTGGTATATGCAGTATACCCACTAAGAAATCTCCAGGATTTCTAAATACCCACTTAAAAATGTGCAATGATACGCAACAACATATATTTTTGTAACAGAACTTTCACTTCAGATATTTGTATTCACAAATACGGGGTTGAGTAATGTAACAAAACTAACACTGCAGAACATGCAGAGAGACTTTTCTCATCTTTCACTGACCTGCTCCTCGCTGTGCGTAGAGTGTGCGTAACGATCGGGCCCAAATGCTCCGCCTACACTAACACCAACATCCTCCCTTCACCACATTTAAGACAAATATAAGTAGCCTATTTTATTTTGTCCTATATATATATATATATATATATATATATATATATATATATATATATATATATATATATATATATGGCCCATTCTGAGCCAGTAAAATGATCATTGTTTTATCTTACACCCTGACCCCAGTCCACCTAGGGGCTTAATATTATTCACTTGTAAGGTAATTCACTTCATATAGTACAGCAGTACATAAGTCAAATCTCAACTCTTGTTTAAGATATTGTTCATATGCAAAAAAATATGCTTAATCCCATATGGAATGGTAATGCTTGAAAGTTCTGTTTTCTCCGATTTGAGGTACAGTGGAGAACTTTGGTTATACCAGCTGTAATCCTCTAGATAGAAAGGTCATCTTGGACTTAAATTGAAGCTTATAAACTCGGGAGGTTTTTCATGTACATTTGAGGCAGTGATGTCTATCATAAAATGCTTGAAAATGATCACTTTTGATGACAATTTGTCAGGCGGACAGACATTTTTTTGTCTTTTGGGGTATGTTGAGGGTGATATTTGACAGCAAAAAGGCAGCAATCCCCAGAATCCTTTTCTGCTAGTTTCCCCTATGTGTCAGGATACACCATGCAACATAGTAGGGTTATATGACCATTTAGTACCTTAATATTCACAATTACATCATTCCGCCAAAAGCTTTTCCCAAAAAGGGTTTTTTGGCCCCTGAGACCAAACGGGGCCGAGTTGGGGGTGGTCGTTATCAACTTGTGATGGCCCAAGGTATAAGATAATAGGAAATAATAGTGAAAAAAAGGTAGCAAAAAACATCCTGAGGAGTGGACCTGGCTCCCAGCCTAAATGACAAGCGTGTGTGTTGACTCTTTTTTTCCCACCCAAATCTATTCTGGATTTAAACACTCTCCGCCTCCAGAATCCAATCTGTCAGCCAGTGTGAATAAGTGTGAGAGGCAAAACTGGACACAGGTCACTTGAGGTGGGTGTAGGTTTGAAAACGGTGTGCATGTGCCTGACTCATTCTGAAAGAGGTTTCCAGAGGTGGGGTGGGGGAGTACAAAGAGCCATTATGCTAGTCAGGATGTGTTGATTGTTCAGCATGCTCTGCCTGCACAGCGCTTATGGAAAATGATAGGGTTGGAACTTTTTAAGACTGCAAAATGTGAAAGTGGAATCAAGGAAGAGATAAAACACAAAGGAAGGCATTTAACGAGGACAATCTGGATTCCTCAGCAGTGTTCTTTTCCATCGTGAGTCTGTTTGTATTTGTTGGACAGCTAATTGTTCAGTCTCTGCATTGCTGGTTTTTGAATCTCCTCTGCTAGGCATCCAAAACACTAACAAGCTAGAAGCTGTTTACAAGAATATCACTGCTGCCCTCAAACCTCAGCCATGTTATGATTTATGGAAAGCTGTGGTCTCACCAGAGATGCAGTTAACAAAGTCTAGTTTCACATAGATTTATGTCTTGGTGAGCACTATGGGGCCTTTTAAGTTGCACTGTGCCTCTAGTCTCACATTGCCAGACCCTCCTCCACAGCGCTGCGGAGGAGGCTCTGGCTATTTCACACAGCATTCCAGGATGGGAGAAAAACGTGCTCTCGTTTATTGGCATTTCTTTAAACCAATCACAATTGTCTTGGGCAGTGCTGCAAAATAGCCTCGGGAAGGAACTCATTTTGGTGGAACCATACATTCAAAGGTTGTTTTAGTCGTGCAAGAGAAAACTCAGATTGGACAGATAGTCTAGCTAGCTGTCTGGATTTATCCTGCAGAGATCTGAGGAGCAGTTAACCATAGTCCTCATAAATCGAACAGAGTTAAAATTTACAATACAAAGAAAGCGGAAGGTAACGGGACATCCGAAAAGAGTGACATCCGGCAGAATTTCTGGCAGAACGAGAGCAATCGAGAGTGGAACGTCGTGGATATAGACTACTGTGCCTCTGACAATAGTAATAGTTGGCCATTGTGCGTTCTTAGAGAAGTTTGGTTAGGGTTAGTCTTATTTTCTAGATTTAATTGATCTCCCTCTTATGAAGTTTTCATAAGAGACTCTTTTAAATTTCTACCTTAAAAATATGTATTTCTGAGCAGAGAACAACCACCATGTTCAGTTTGAATCCACATTTTTCAAATGAATAAGTGCTCTTTTGTAGCTTAAAGGGACCAGAAAAGAACTATGCAAACAAAGAAACATTACAGTGTACTTTGCTTTTAAAAAGTAGACCATTTTGTCAGTTCAGAATCTTTTACGTCATAAAAGCTGGCACCAGGAGGTAACTTGGTAAAAAGTTAGAAAGTCAATACCAAGTCACTCTGTTATACCAACAACAACAAAAAGGGACATGAGAGGTTAAAGATCTTATTTCAAAATGTGTGCATATAGCTTGCTCTGGACAGAGAGGAGCGGATCATACCTTACACCAGAATTACATCTGGGCATACCAAGTAGCCTCCACTGTGGCCAAAAGCTGAAGTCAGTGCCGAGCAGCCTTAAGGTGCAGTCCCACTAATGGTAAGCACATGCTGGCTTTAGAATATCTCTCACAATTGAAACCTATTAAAAAAGTTCCAATTTCCCTCTCGAAAAAAAAGTAAGTAAGCATTTTCCACATGAAGTTAGACTTGCATAGTTTTTGCTGAACTGACTCGTGTCATCAGCCATCATGGATGCTGTTTTATTACTAGCTACTAGCTACTTCATTCAACCCGTCTCACTCCGAACTCATAAAATACGGACGCTTGGGAAGTGGCTATCAGCGTGTGTAGAACGCACCGGGCAGAGCAGCAGCTACGCTGTGCTTGAAGATGACATAATATTCAGAGCGACAACAGTAGCGTGTAGTATGAAAGCCCGAATTTCTGCATAGGGAGGTTGGTTGGTTGGGATGGTGGATGGGTCAAACAACACAGGACTTTCGCCCCGGAGACCACGGTTCGTGTCCTGCGTGTCACGTTTCCTAAACCCAACTGTCCCATTCTTCTTTACCTAAACCCAACTATCCCGTTCTTGTCCTGGTCTTCTTTTCCTAAACCCAACTGTCCCATTCTTGTCCCGCGTGTGACGGAAATGTACCTTTTATAAGCCCACCCACAATCTTTTCCTTAACCTAACCCAGCGCATTTAGATAAAGCGTGTTTAGATTTGACGCTAAAGGAGACTTTTAGCGTCAATAACAACGCCAAAGGCAGCTGACCAAGTGCCCGTTTTTACGCAATGGGAGGGAGAATGATTCATTCAATACAAAGTAATTTGAAAGAAAACTCTCGGATCGTGAGCTATGGATTATCCTGAGTACCCAGGGAAAGACTGCTGATATTATCATACGTCACTCTTCAATGCTCCAATCACTGCAAATGCAATTCCATTTAGCTCCATTGTATTTTAGTGGTGGCAGACATCTCAGAGATGGATATCTCAAAACCTCAGCAGATAAAACTAAAACTATCTGCATGGCTACACCCCATAAGGGTATATGATGAAATGTTTTTTTTTTTTGTGTGATTTGAATGAACTCAACCTTTGAAAAGGTTCCCTGAGATACCTATAGCGGAAATCAGTGATGCTATAGTCCTTTTTTTAGCCAAGCTAGCAGCATTAGCTCCAACATTCGTGATAGAGGATGAATCCCAATGATCTTGGGGATTTGGTGATCCCCTGACATTTCCTCCGCTGCCATCATGAGGCTGAAGTTTTTTGGTTTTGAATAAAATGTCTTGACAGCTATTGGATGGATTGCCATGAAATTTGGTACAGACATTCCTTGTTCACATGATGATATATCCTACTGATTTTGGTGACCCCCTGACTTTTACTTTAGCTCCACCAGCAGGTCAAGAAACCATGTTACTCAGGTGATCAATGTCTCTAAAGTCCCACTTGTGGATTTGGGATGGTAATAAAACAGCTTAACACTGGACAAATCCCCTCAGGAACATGTGTGGGCTGGTTTGGTGTTTGTTGAAAGAGACCAACAAGCAAGAACAGGCTCTCGGCAGTACTGACAGACAGGCATTGAAATGAGCTGCCATTCCACAAACAGCTGTGATGCGCATCACTGAACCACCTTCACCACAATCATCAGCAAGCAGCAGCTCCCTTAGCACTCGTGTCCACTGACTAATATGGCAAAGAAGCAAGCAGGTATAAATGCACCCGCCTGTACTGTACGTGCTCACACATGTACACACACACACACACACACACACACACACACACACACACACTCTGCATTCCCACACTTGAATCTATGGATGTAGCAGCTGCAGGCAGGCTGTCTAAACACTGCAATGTGACATCCTCTTCTGACAGCACTGCAAGTGAAAGTGAACATGTGTGTTCATAGTAATTTGCCATCTGGAAAGCCATTTTAGGTGTGTTTATGAATGAGAGGTTAAAAGACTCTGAAAGTTTTATGCCTTTCTGGCAAAGACAGCAGTTGCATGGCACCACCCACGTTTCTTTGTACACAAGGAAGTAAAGTGATACCATCTCTTATGCTGGCATTTTAGATCTTCCCACACACAAACATGCCTCACCTTGCATATCACCTGATTTGCAACTTCTTTTTTTGGACTATTTTGTCATTCTTATTGGCACACTCAGGTGTGGGTACTTTTGAATATTACTTTCAAATATTTCATCCTGCATTCAACCATTTTCCTAACAAAAATAAAACAGAAAAACAACACAAGTATGTTTACCACAGGAATGTTGTACTTGCAAAGTGGAAACTGAAACAGTACTGACACAATAGGACAAAATAACTCTTCGCTGGAGCCAAGGATAATATTACAACTACTACTACTACTACTACTACTACTGCCACTACTGCTACTACTGCCAATAGTAGCTAGCAACTCTACTGCTGCGGCTGCCATTGCTGCTGCTATCAGAATGTGAAATGTGATCAACACTTCAGGTCCAGGGCTTCCCACAGACATCCACTGAAAAACTGACCAATTCCCCAATAATTATGTAATCTGGCAAATGTATTAATACCAATCATCAGTGGTGGAATAAGTATTTAGAGCCTTTACAAGTATATTTACTTAGCCTTGGGGACACTGCAAATATATTTAAACACAACACTGACATATTATCACCTTACAAATTTGATATGGGGAAATTGTTAGGACATATGCCTAATAATACACCCAGAAGACACAGAGCAACATTAGCATTTATTGGGATTCTTGTCTCACTTGGCGAATGTAAATCCAATATAGGAGAGTTTTTCCTTGCCGCAGTCGCCAAGTGCTTGATCATGAGAAATGTTGAATGAAATGTTGGGTCTCTGTATTAAAGAGTATGGTCTAGACCTTTTCTATATGGGATAACTTCTGTTGTGATTTGGCGCTATATAAAAAAAATTTACTTGACATTGACTTGATATTCACACTCCTTTGAGCTTTGTTTAGGTCAGTTAACTTCTTTTATCATACTGTCATATTGTTTTGCTGACATAACGTCATATGGTGCTGACAAGCTGCTATACACTGTGATTTTATTGGCTGAATCACAAATGCATTGCATGCATAAATTGGTTCATCAAGAAATCACATTCCACAAATATATATTTTTAATTGAATAAAAGCTTTTTTTTTGCTGAAAACTAATGCAGCAGGCAATTGTAAGCCTGGTAAGACTGAACTAAAACAATAAAGTTGCAGACCTGAAAAGCAAAATAATGAGCTAAAAGATGCTAACAGGCTCTGTAGGGCGGAGGAGAACTGCAGCATTGCGTGATTATTCTCTGTTGTACATTACACATAGTCATTTGATCCATTGTTGAAATAGAAATATTAACTGGTAAGGCTTTAAATCTAATGCTTTACATTTTATTAACTGATCACAAATATGCACAAAATACAATACTGTCTGGCCAACCCTACATATTTTTATATTAGCAACACAATATTTCGCTCTATTGTTGGTGTTGTATCTTCCATTTCACTATGATTATCACTGCTTTCAGTTTTCATTAACAATTACGTATTAACAATTAGCCTCTATCTTAATCCCATAGACAGGAAGGAGATTAAGCCCTTCAAATACACATCCAGCGAACTTCAACACACACACACACACACACACACACACACACACACACACACACACACACACACACACACAGCTGTCCCAACACTTTCATTGGAATAACAGTCCTTCAATACTCGGAGTCAGAGTTAGACATGCCTCACATGCCTACCTCAGCAAACCACAAACCACAGTGGGGAGGTGGGCTCCTACCACCAGGACAGGTGCTGCTGGTATGACATCACTGCCTACTGTGGGTGGGTGCTACTCGAAAAGCTCTGACATATCCAGGACCAAGCAGTGATGACAGCTACAACTGTGAGATAATGGGGATATAATAATAAAGAGAGTGTGACCAACAATATAAGTGCTAGCACTGTTCAACTGTTCAAATAACCAAAGAGCAGTCTGGGACTTTAAGCCAAAGAGTTGAAGTCCTTGCAGGCAGGTTTAACAAGTTGATGTTTTGCGTGAGCTCAGCAAACGTAATTTCCATGTTGGATGAACATAAATAAGTAGTTTAATATGTCAGAATCTTGGCAGAGTTGACAGTCTTCTGTTTGCTTTCAATGGAAGTTGTGTAGCTTGGGCGGACCAAGTAGGATCAACAGTGAAGCATGAAAGCAGTGTTCTGGGTTGTCAATCACTTGTTGCTAATTGCTACTGGCAGGAAGGTTGGAGGGAGGAGGGGAACGGAAACTACAAGTGTTTATCTTACTGTTGATCTTTAAACTTACCTACCACAGCTTTAACATTTGTGGCAAGTCAAATGCACATTATACTTAGTCAGCCGGACTACGAGTAGAAATTTTAGAATTAGTCATTGAGCTGTTGGAAGGTCTTTAATGTGCACCATGCAGCTGAGAGTACTGTCACATCAGGGTTTGCTAAGCTCTCATTGGAAGTCTACATGAGCGTTCATTGCTAACTGTGTATACTCTATTCTTATTTATATTTTATATACTTTTTTTTTCTTTCTTTTTTCTATTTATCTGGTGCTGCAACACCTGAATTTCCCAGAGAAGAACAATAAAGACGTATTTTAACTATGTAGTTGGGTTATTTTGTAGATTATGTGACCTGGGGAGGGTGAGATGGAGCACAAGGTTGAAGGCTCTCAAATTACCAGTTGATTCACAATCCAACTCTCACTCATGGTTATGAGCTTTGTGTAATGACAAGTAAAAACAAGTGGCCAAAATTTGTTCCTCAGAGATCCGAAGGGAGCTTTGGAGTCGAACGTCCTGTCAATAGAAACCATTTGAGGTGGTTTAGGCATCTGATCAGCGTGCCTTCTGGACGCATCCCTCTGATGTTACTCATCAAGACACATCGAACTGGGAGGAGACCACAACCAAAACATAATGGAGGGATGTCCCATCTGATCTGGGAACACTCTTGAGACTTAAGATCCCTTATAGAAGGGCCTGGAGGACATGGCTAGGAATAGGAAATAAAAGGTTGGATAGGTGGCCAAAAAGCAACATGTTCAAGGGAAATTAAAATTGGGTCTAAAACTGAATTTTACTGAATGTAAAAACATTGTAGCAACATGTCTACAGATAGAAGATGGCCAGTACTGTGTGTACAGCTGATTTAATCAGACACAAAAAAGACGGAAATCTTAATAAACAGAACATCCATACAGCTTTCACTACTGTTGATGCTCGGAGCAGCCATGCTGGATTGTGGAGTCGGGGTTTGTGAAGTTCTACCGACATTCCGAGTTGGAAATCCGACTTCAGGGGGCGTTCCATTTGAAATTTCCGACTGGGATTGTTACCTACAAAAATCAAATCATGCTTGAATTTGCTCCCGACTTGTGTGTTTTGAGTTAAAACTCAGATAAGATAAACTACTCAAATAACAGAAAGGAGTACACATTATGAAAAAAGGAAAATCGTCTTTAAAATACAACCATCTGAAAGTAGCAAGGAAAAGATGCCATTGGGACTTAAGTTTCACTTTCAACTTTTGACATCTGTGCACTGAGAGAGGGTGTATCAGAGCAGACAGCTGGAACAGAGCTGGAACATCGGAACAGAGAAAAAATAAACAGTAAAGCTGTCAGGTGGTAGTAAATGTAGTTTTGGTTTCAGTTCAGGTTTCTCGAATAAATGCTGCAGCTCCTCAAGGCCAACATTTGAGGCTGTGTTCATAATTGTCATTGGATTGCAATATAGGTTTGGTCTGTTTAACAAAGTAACTTTACACTACACCAACTACATAATCACATTGACCATACACGGTGCAGCCATAGCCTATACTAGGTTTCAACCTCATCTTGTTTGCTGTAATTATGGCCTATAATTTTGACCAACAGAATAGAATAGAGGCCCCAGGCTCAAAAACATTAAGGCATCCACGGATAAACACTTGAACGTAAAAGCTCATTTTCACACAGTCCTCGTCCAAACACACCTCTCCATTTCCTCCCTCTCTCCATCCCATCTGATACCAGTGAGCCCAGTGGGGTCATCTGGAACTGAATCAACAGGTGGCTTTCAATGGAGGCTCTCAGCAGCCCAGGGTCCCTCCTCCTCAACCCCTCCAGGAATCCACCTCGACTTTATTCTAAGCTCTGTCTCCTTTTGCTCTTTCCTCTGCGCTTCCTTAAACGTCCACAATGGCCTTTGGGCTGGCAGTCACTCGATATGGAAGGAGGAGAAGAAGGAGGCGCCTGAAGGAGCAGGTCATTCTACTTGGGTGAGCAAATGGGAACATCTGCCACTCCAGTGTGACCTATGTGTCTCCAATAAAAAAAACATGGGAGGCGTTGTCTGAGAATATGAGCACGTTCCAGCTCAGGGCATCGGAATGCTGCGGTAATGTTGTGATAAGGAGTTGAATAGATGGTACGGTGCATCTATTCTGCCTTTTCCCCTGTAGGGTTGATTAGTACTTTCTAAGGACAGTTAGCTGTCTGTTAACAGGGAGGAGAGGGAGGAGGGAAGGAAGAGGAGGCTGTATTTTGAACAAATATGGACAAAGGGACATAATTATATATAGAAGCACAAATAAAGCCATTACATTCATTACAGAGATCAGTCAGACAATTTCCTTCAGAGATCATAGATAACCCTTACCCTAACCAAGAAAAAAAGTTGCATCTCTTCAATTTAAATTTTCTTATGTGCAGAAGAGTGTGGAAACATTCAAAGTCTCTTAAATACAACACAACAGTATAGCTTTCAGGATAAACAACCAACAACTCCAGAGTCAAGTCCCAAAACCGAGAAAGCCAAAGTTACTTGAATGAGGATGTAGTAAACATATCTGAAATAATGTCTCTGGTGAAGATATGCTCCAGACATGTTTATGTTCCCTTCTATCAGATAAACCATTAATCATTACATTAAAGTGTTCACATTGTGCTTTTTGGCTTTTTCCCTTTCTTTTATTGTGATATATATCTTTTGTGTGCATGTAATAGGTTTACAAAGTGAAAAAGCCCAAAGTCCACCCCAAAGGGACTTACCATCTCCAACAGAAAACACTGTTCACAAACTGCTCCAAACAGCTCTATTGTAGTCCAGCCTTTACTTCCGTGATGAACGTGCGTCACTTTGTAACACGTTATAATGCTCGCCTAGCTGCTAGCGTGGCACACCCTCATACTCTGCAACTGACTAGCTAGCAGTCCTTACCTAGGTACTGCGCATGTGCGACTCCCAACAAAGATGGAACAGATGTGAGATGCCTCACTCTGTAGCTAAAACAGAGAGCTCAACACACAGGGTGAAAAGAGGAGCTGCAGCAATGTGTAGTACAACAAAAATATGGTGTTTTTTGAAAATTAAACTATGTGTACCTATTCTGATATAACTTCTAAATACAATTATGAACCTAAAATTGAGCATAATATGAGCACTTTAAATAAGTAAGTTGCCATCAAGTGTCCTACTGAAGCTGAACTATAATGGATTAAAACTAAACGCTAACCTTTGTTGACTTTTCAGGTTACTGATATTACAGTGAAAACCTATCCTTTGACTGTTATTTTCAGTTACAATTGTTTTGTTTTAATTCTCCGTAGCATTAGCCTGCTTTGGGCTGGTGGCATCATGAGCAGAGTTAACTCAGATTTTTTTCTCACAGGTTATCATTGCATTAGCATTCCATCCATCTATATCCGCTTATCTGGGGTCGGGTTGCGGGGGCAGCAGCTCCAGCAGAGGACCCCAAACTTCCCTTTCCTGAGCCACATTAACCAACTCTGACTGGGGGATCCTAAGGCCTTCCCAGGCCGGTGTGAAGATATAATCTCTCCACCTAGTGCTGGGTCTTCCCCGAGGCCTCCTCCCATGTGGACTTGCCTGGAACACCTCCCAAGGGAGAGGTTCCCAGGGGGGCATCCCTACCAGATGCCCGAACCACCTCAGCTGGCTCCTTTTGACGCAAAGGAAGCTCTACTCTGAGTTCCTCACGGATGACTGAGATTCTCCCCCTATCTCTAAGGGAGACACCAGCCACCCTCCTGAGGAAACTTATTTCGGCTAAGTAAGAGACTAACATGAAGAGGTTCTCTTTTCTTTAATACTGTCTGCATGCTGTGACATGAACTCTGCATAACAAAAATATGCAATTGGATGCATTATAAGAATGTAGAACACAGCTTTCTTTGGAGCTTGCCCGATACTACTGACTATAAATAAGGATATGGGTGCAAGTGCTGCTTTGGTTTTGACTGTTTTTTTTTTTTTTAAGCTGTCTCTTGCAAGTCCCCCAACTTTATGGAAATACAACACTAAATCACCGTCCTCTTTAACCTGATTTTAAGCATAAAGGAATCTTATTTCCTATGATGTGGCAAGTGCTTGTAAAAAAAGACACTACACAACATTAAAATGTTCTCTCTTTTAAATATTGAAGAAGTTACCACTAAATAATATTTTTAATGGGAACTTTTGGTATTAAAGTGACTGGCAAAACATATGCAGCTCTGAAAAGACTGAAAACCATGAAAGGCATTACAGGCTCCACTTTGAAAGTATATGGAAGATTAATCTCAGCATCAGCTGTTACTGAATGTTTCCCTTAAGCAATGGCCTCTTTAGCTGTTTGAAATACAAATGACCGCACTGCAGCCAACCACACATGGTTGGTTTACATTACAACTCAACACGTAGGTCACACATGCCCTCAAGCTTCCCCCCCTCTCACCTCAATACACACACCATGGCCACATTACCACCAACATTTGCTTATTACCAATACACACATTTGTATGCATAATATATACAATTTACAGATCTTTCCTTTGTATGTTGATTCGTGAAAATCCAGCTGCCACGTGTGTGGCTTCTACAGGGACTGATGAAAAGTCCTGTTAGGGATAAGGGTTGTTTAAGGTAGCATAATGAAAATTCACACTGGTCATTATCTTTCTTTAAACTAGGAACTGTCATGCTGAACATGGCTTCCACAGGTCATTTGCAATTCATCCGCACAAACCTGATGTACCATGAACTTGCCTCTTAATCTCCTCCCCACCATCGCCTTTATCAGGTAGCAGTAAATCTGACAAGGCACATGGAACTACTTTCTCATGCCAGGTCCTGAACATAGCTGGATCAACAGGATCAGGTTTTGTTTTTTAGGAGGTGGGGGGGTTATTTGCAGGAGATGGAAGCACCAGGCTGTATAGCTAATCAGACTAACAGATGAACCAATATCCTGTTCTCACATATGCTGGTCTAGGCCACACTTGTTGCTCTATATGTGTTTATGTGTGTGTGAGGGAACAATGGCCCTGCTGTTGGCCCATCCGCCACTGCTGCTGTGGTTGCCTTACACCTGTGCTTGGCAGCCCTCCCAGCACCCAACCCCCTCCCCAACGCACACATAACCCCAATTTACCCACCACCACCCGAGCCTTCAACCACACACCCCAATCCACTTTAGTTCTCAGTTTACATCCTGCATTAGCTTTTAGTGCTGCACTACAAAGAACAATGCATATTCAACAGGCTTACCAGGACGGATAATGCACATGCGCCTCCTCAGGCACGTATTTTGGTTTCATATCAAAATGTAAAAGGGACCATATCAAAGGTTTCTTCATTCCCCTGTTCAACCCCCACCTAACCACACTCCAACCATCATTCCCTGAGCCCATGACTGAGTAGCAGACCTCCCCTCCCACTCCTGCTTATAACTGAGGGTGAGGTGTGAGAAGCAGGAGCGTGAAGGGATTGTGAGGACGGCTGTGGAGGCGAGAGTGGGCCTCCACAACCGTGGAGTGGGAGGGTGAGTGGTTGGGTTTTAGGGATTCAAAAGCTCACTGAGAAGGCTATGGCGTTCTTATGTGGTTTGAGGGCCCTTTGTGAAACTGGAGCCCCCAGAAGGCACAGGGGTGGGAGATGAAGGGAGGGCGCAGGGGTGTGGGACCCAGCCCCAGCCAGCAGGAGCCCACCTCTTTTCCCGCAGTGTCAGCGACACAGGTGTGTGAACGACAATGAATGTGTGTTTGAGAGAGAGATCCGTGTCCAATCAATGACACGCTGTATTGTAATCATCTATTGTAGGGACAAGGCTGGTGCTCAAAGGTAAACACCATTGGGAATAAATTCTTAGGAACCAGGTACAACCCTCTGGCTAGAGCGCTGCATTCAGTTTGGAAAGCCAGAAGTAAAGCACAGTATCTCCTTATCGTTTCCATAGCCGATGCTCAACATTTTTGCCATAGTAACACTGGGCAACAAACAATGAAAGTAAGTCCAATAATGCTTGACAGTGAATTCCACTCTGCACCAGTTGCTAGGTAAAGGACTTTTCTTAATTCCCCATATTTATACTGGACGCCCCCACTCCCACTCCCACATACCCTCCTGGGACTGAAAAACCAGATTAAACTTTGTTTTGTTCATAATTTGACCACTATCTATCTACAGAGTTGGCGGGGTGCAACATTTTTGGGATATTTCCCATAAATTATGACAGGCTATCAGTAGGCCAGCTGTACTGTTGAATCCTGGTATTCAGAGTTGCTTTTATGCTTATATGAATACATCTCTCTCCGCTTGTCACAATGATTCTAGCTCTGTATGTGGGGATGCGCAGAACAAAGAGACGTCAAGTAAAGCAGCTCCCGCTTCTTTTCCCCTCCTTGAGTCCATTCAATGTGGCAAACAATTCTAAATCAATATCTCCACGCAAATTATTCTGCAGGCTGCTTTATAGCCAGGTAGGCAAAACTGTAACCAGCCTCATGGTACCTTCAAATGTCCCCTGGAAACTCTACTTCTTTTTGATTTAAGGAGAGTGGCTGACGAGTTGGTACTTGAAAGTTACACAGGAAGACAATAGTGCAGATCAGGTCTGCATTTAATGGTTATTTTCATCATCAATTCCCAAATCCCAGGAAGATGTCTTCAAATTGCTTGTCTTCATTTACAGTGAAATAAAAGGAGAGACAAGCAGCAAACCCTCACAAGTCAGAAACTGGAACCAGCAAATGTTTGACATGGTTGCTTGATAAATTACTTAAACAATTAATCAATTATGAAAATGATTAGTGATAAAATTTCCATTGATCGACTAATTTACTAGTGGTTTCAACAGTAGTGCAAATTATATTTACACATTTTCCGTAGGATCCACAAATGTTCACATAACTCTTTAGTTCATCTATTGCCATATTCTGTCCCCTTAAAGCAGTATCTCAGGCCTCCCTGGATCATGTATGGCACTTTTTATATAGTGTGAACCCACATAGTAATTAGTTGTTTCTATTAATGCTATAAGGAACAAAAAACAAAAAAATAATTTTAAAAAAGGTCACTAATTCACCATATTGTCTTAATAATATTATCTTGATCCTGCAGTTGTTGTTTTCACTTTGTCCTTGTACAGTTTTGTGTTGACTAATATTAGACACGTAGATGGTTGCTATTTTTCGTTTGTTCAATAGACATGAATCAGGCTGTACCTGGAATTTCAACTTTTAAAGCTCGTAGGCTACATGTGCGTTCCCAATGTGTGACAAGTCCGAAATTTCCGACAGTGCCTGAAGGTTGCAAAAGTTTCTCATGCGCCACCCCCGCACCCTGAAAACACACCCCCCCCCCCCCCCCACACACACACACACACACACACACACACACGCACACACACACACACACACGCGCACGCGCACACACGCGCACACACGCGCACACACACACACACACACACACACACACACACACACACACACACACACACACACACACACACACACACGCACACACATTCCAGCAGGCGGAGTCTGTCAGTGCTGGCCCGTTTGTGAATGAGCTGCAGAGTAGCTCTCACCTCGCAGTCGCAGCCAAGCCCAGGAGCGGAGAGCGAGAGGAAGAAAAGTTTGCCAAATGGATTTCTTTACTGGAGTCAGACCTTTATTATTTTCATATGTACTCATTAACGGCATATTAATTACTTTACAGACTAAAGAAGGTGAGTATCTTTTTTAAAACGATTTCCCAAAAGTTGACCAGGCTAAATCTTATTTTTATTTTTTAAGTTTATTGAAGTGAGGCGCGCGTGCCATGCGGGGAACCTCCTTTAAGGAACTTTAAAACCAGGAAACACACTTTCTTAAGCTTGTCACAGTCTTATAGTCTCTCAAAGTCGTATTTTATGAGAACCCTTTAATTATATAAAATGTTTCTCGTTGAAGTTTCGTATTTACTGTATATAATATAATAGAATCACTAGTTGAGAGTGTAGCCTGCATCTGCGCTGCTCTAAACTTTGTAACACCTGCAGGTGAATTCTGGAGAGAACGTGAAATTCGTTTCTGGAAAGTTTAGATCATATTGTAATATTTTTTTCTTCTGTATTAGCCTTTTAATATTGATGTATGCAGTGCTCATTTTACACCCATTTGTGTGACATTCAGAAACTCAAAGTAGGCTACATGAAATAGTATTTCTAGTTACTGCCAAGTAAAAAGCCAGAGTTTTAAACAACTTTTTTTAAAACTAAAGAAGGTGATGGTTTTGTTAAATTAGATGAGGTAATTACATCCTGTCAGCTTTGGGGTTATTATGCAGAACATAAAAAACTGCCATTTGTAAATGTTCCATGTGCAAATTATCTGGGTCTTTTCAACAAATAGAAGATCATTTCAGTCAAAATTAGTTAAAGGTTTATTCTCATGTACTGACAGTGTTCTCATTACTCCACAGAGGTGCTTTTGGACATGAGGGCAACAGGAGGTGAACTGGGCTGGTTGACATGGCCCTTAGATCAGGGTGAAAAACCTGGGGTAAGTATCGCTTCTACTTCTCCAGCTCCCACGTTTCCACAAGGAATTTGCCTTAGGATACAGCTACGTGGAGAAAATGCACAGGGAGAGCCTGGCCGAATTGAGAGCCTCAAAATGCAAAATATTTGACCATTTGACTTGTGTGGTTAGCCATTCGATGGGCCTTGTGTGTATACAAGTCAGGTTGCTGTAAAATCTGGCAGTTAGAGCCTAATGGTTGCTTGAGTATGGATATGAGAAGGAGTTGTAGGATCCTATTAGGAGCTGCTGCCCTGCAGAGCATGTCTGGGCTACACCAAAGTTTAGGCAGACAGAATAGCTGTTAGCTCTGAACTGGGAATACTTGTGGCTTCTTGCGGTTTCAAGGCCTCAGCTCCAGAATTGTATGTTAGAGAGCAATTAACTTTTAAAGTTTGCAGCATGTGGTACCTCTTTTTAGAGGGGGGAGGGGTTATAGATGGAGCCAATCAGTCAGAGCTACCTTTTTTCCTTAAACCAGGGTAGAATGTCTACGTTTAGAGATGCGTCTAGATAATCGCTAGATTATTGCACCCAAATGCTGTGGTTATCTCTTTGCCAGTATATGTGCCTTCTCCCATATTGCGGTTTTAAAGTAATTGACCAGTCAGGCCCATGCAGATTCACTGTAAATAGCCTAATTTAATGTGCTGATGACTCAAAGGCATGTGCAGATGTGCTTTTCACAGTGGCTCACCCAACTTCCAAGAAAGGTTGTACTGCTTAAAACAATCACTTTGACATTCAAGATTCACTTTTTACAGTAATAAGCATCAGGTGTTGTACTTTTATTCTTTTCTTCTATTCTTTTATTTTTTCAAGTTTTAAAGGGTCCTCATAAAAAATGTTCACCAGATTTTTAATAGAGGTGTTGGTTCTGCTGTTGAACATCAAGTTTATACATGGAGCCACACACTCAGTTAACAAAGCACATTCCTTTAATTAATAGCACAGTGGCTACATGCGGGGAGCAAACCACAGGCTGTGCCCTGTGGGGGCCAGTTGTTGCTCAAGAGCCAAGGTTACGTTAAAACATGCTGTCACTTTTTTC
Source organism: Sander lucioperca (assembly GCF_008315115.2). Classification (NCBI taxonomy): domain Eukaryota; kingdom Metazoa; phylum Chordata; class Actinopteri; order Perciformes; family Percidae; genus Sander; species Sander lucioperca. The sequence continues at coordinate 11,888,155 of NC_050184.1, forward strand.
AAAAACATTTGTGGCAGCATATAGTATGCGAGGGGAAGATGCCAACAGTAGCGACGGCATGTGAAAGAGTAAATTGGAAATAATTTGGTATCTTTGCAATGCCAGATATGCTTTCTCCCACAAAGTCCTTGAGGTTTTTCGATATTGTTATGCTGTAAAGGCTCATAAAGTGGAGTTATCCATGTTGCAGAAATGTGTTATGGCTGTAAAGGATAGTTGAAATATTCAGGGGGGGTAATTAGCAACATGTAGAGCCATGGGTTACCCTACACACACACTTCTTTTGTTCCCAGGTTCAGATTACAGTGGATGAATGTGAAGTGCATTGGTGCCCTTTTATTTTTGCCTCCCTTATAGTCGCCATCAATCAGCCCAGTATGCTTAGGGGCTCCCAGGGGTCAGTGTTTATATCTCTAACCTTGTTGTTTTGTTTCAGTGGGAGGTCACCCAGAGGACCCTGAACGGCTCTCAGTTCTATACCTACTCCGTCTGCAATGTTGGGGAACGTGAGCAGGACAACTGGCTGCGCACCACCTTCATCCAGCGGCGTCCAGCGGCTTCGCGGGTTTTTGTTGAACTCCAGTTCATCGTACGCGATTGCAACTCTTTTGATGCCACCTCGCTGACCTGCAAGGAAACCTTCAACCTCTTCACATCCGAGTCGGATGCCGATGTGGGCACTACCTTCCGCAAGGGCCAGTTTAAGAAAGTGGCCACCATAGCGCCTGACGAAATCACCAGCAAAAATGAACTGCGCATCAACACTGAGACACGAGTGGTGGAAAACCTGTCTCGAAAAGGCTTCTATTTGGCTTTTCAAGACATCGGAGCCTGCGTCGCGCTTCTCTCCACCAGGGTCTACTACAAAACTTGCCCAGCCACAGTGAAAAGCCTTGCATCGTTCCCCGAGACTGTGGCCGGAGGTGAGAACCAGGCGCTGAGGGAAGTGAGCGGGGTGTGCGTGGATAACGCTGTCAGCGAGAAGTTGCCCCGCATCTACTGCACTGTGGATGGGGAGTGGGTGGTACCAGTCGGACAGTGCCAGTGCAAACCAGGCTATGAAGAAGTCAAAGATGCATGTCAAGGTAAGGGCGTGCTGTTGAATCTTTGGTATTTGGAAATGTCTTTCTGCCCTTAGGCACTTCCTGGTGTAGACCCAGGATGCAGTTCCCGTGAGAGTGTGTTTTAAAATGACCATTTGGCATTAGTCATTTAGCTTTATTTTAATAACCATAGGCTGTAAAACAAGCCCGTACGGCAGAGTGTGGATATTTATCATAGGTGTTATTATCATTGTTCAGTGGAATTCTCCCCTTGGCTAACATGGCTTCTTTTGCAATGGAAGGAATGCTCAGGCCTACTGGTACATGTCCCGGCATCATTCCTGACCTTAAGCTGATACCTATAAAATTAGGAAATGTGCTTTTGAGTTTCTATGAATTGAAGATGTGCAGTATGGAAATGTTTTTACAAGCCTCAATCATTTGCTTGTGCCATAAAATGATACACCCCTTGTGTCATCAAGCCTCAAATTGGGCAGTGATAAAAAGCTTTCAGTCAAGGTGCCAGGAGCTCACATTCAGGTTGCACCTACAGGTTTTTAAATCTGAATGAACATTGTTTTAGTTCTGAAAGGAATTTCTCATAAACTCATTTTGTAGCACAAAACATTGTGTGCAAATCTTCTTTTATAGTGTTTTATTTTGGTCTTTGAAACCACATATAATGTTGGACTCATGCTCAAACACCTTACCTTTCACAATTTTTCGCTTAGTTCATAACTTACAGCAGGTGATTTCCTGCTCATTTTATTATCATCTGTTCTCTTATCTTAATGTGGGTGTGCTACGTAGTCTGTCCTTTGATTTGGTTGCTATGGCGTTGTTGTGTTTTAAGTCCTGCAAGGAAGGCTTTTATTGTTGTGGGGAGGGCTGTCAGAGTGACAGAAAGTGATCAAAGAGGCCGTAAGGCTACTGTACTGTGATGGATTAGCATCTTCAAGGCTGATGGAAGGGGGCGGGGAGGGCAGGAGGAAGCTTCAGAGCCTCACTGACTTTGTTCATCTCAAGCATCACAGAAAATTGAGGCCCTCCTTTCCGCATCCATCTCCCCCTCTTCCCTCTCAGTTTTCATGAGTTTACTGAGCCTCAGCTTTGGGGTGTATTGTGTCTCCAGCAGTGTATGTGAACATACAACACAGGCTGGTATGCAAGGGCCTGTTGAGATCTGTTCCATGACAGAACACCTAAAGACTCCCATCAAGTACTCCTCCACTTTTCCTGCAGCTCTTGTTTACATGCATACACACACACACACACACACACACACACACACACACACACACACACACACACACACACACACACACACACACACACGCGCACACACAGGTATATGAATACCCTTTAATCACACTCTGGAACACAAACCTTGGACTGCAGTGGTAAATCCACATGCAGCCTGTTTATAATAGATTTGCTTTTCCACTTAGTTTCCCTCCCATTGGCAACAGACCGATAAAAGTGATGAAGCTTTCTGTCAGTACATCATTTTTAGCTGTGGGAAAGTGCCAGGTAAGATGATTAGGGAGGAGGCGGAGGCGGAGAGGCAGGAAGGAATGAAAGAAAAGTCATACAAAAGTGACAGAGAGGTTGTGTTTAGCGGAGGGGTGTGATTTTAAAACAGAGAGAGATGAGGAATGGAATGCAAAGGTAAGCGAACAATGAAGCGTTGTTTCCACCATGAGGCCGTAGAAGCCCACCTCCACCTCCACCTCCACCTCCACCTCCACCTCCTCTCCCTTGGTTGGTACATTCCTGATCCGTTTGCAGTTTGCTGAGGAGGAACCTCCCAACATTACTCCAGACCTGTAGAATTCCCAGGGGAGGGGAAGAGCAGCTCCGGGTCAAGCCCTCACATAAAGATGACTAAACAAAGGAAACCCCCCAAAACTACTGAGATGAAGTCAAATTAGAGGCCAGAGACACACAAGGGCAGTTGTAGATAAAAGGTGGAAATGAATCACAGGGTTGCAGTGCATGGCCAAGATGTATGGTTCGAAGGGCTTTAAGTGGAATCTCATACAGACACACAGTTAATCATTCTCCACATTTTTTTTTCTGTATTGCGTGCCATTTCAGGGAGAAACCACAAAACTTCAATTGTGGTCTTTTTTCTGACTTGGGTTGAAATTTTCCATGTTCAGTGATGTGTTCACTCAGTTTTATGACTCCTCGGCCCCGTGGGACCTGTTAAAGTAGCAATCTGTGACTTTATCTGGTTTTTGTCTTCGTCTCCTCATCAGCGCTTACTGCGGTGGTGTTTTTGGCTCAGAGATCACTCATCTGTCAAACTGTATTTTCTAGGATCTTTTTTTCCCACTTAAAATCTGATTGAGGTTACTATATGTGGTGTGTGGTGCTCTTCTGCTGGTGGCCGTCGTTGCTCATGTTAACTACAGAGTCCGTCTTTCGGACAAACAAACTCTAGAGATAAAACGCATAACTTCCTGTGCTGCAGAAACCTACCAGTGTTTGGAGTAGCAAATCCAAAAGCTTTTATGAACTGGTTGTAAATCATATCGGTAAGCAGAAGCAGTGAGCACAAAACAGTCTTTTGTTTTTTATGAAAGCATTACAGACTTCTATAAAAAAGAATTATTTTGGCTCTCAAAATACATCGACAACAATTTTAAAATGAATCCGAACTAGAGTAAGCACAGTGAAAGCTGCTCACAAGATTTATTATTATTATTTTTTTTACATTACATGTCATTTAGCTGACACTTTTATCCAAAGTGACTTCCAACTAAGTGCTTTCAACCTTGAAGGTGCAAACTCCAGACAACAAGTAATAAGTTTTATTGCCACAATCCACACAAGTACGATGAAGGCCTGATGAAGATGGGCTTGTTATCTTTCAAATTAATTACTTTCTTGTTTACTCTTTTTGTGTATTTTCTTTTGTTCTCCCCTACCCTCTCCTACTGCTGTATCAGCTTACTGTATGCAGCACTAAAACTTCATATTCTTATTTTTTTTATTCTAATAAAATGCAAAGGAAAATCTTTCTCTGGTGAAAGAAGTATTCAAACATGTAAAAAAAAAAAAAATTCTTTAGTAAAAGTACATAAGTATTATCAATATTATACTTAAAGTTTAAAAATTAAAAATATTCTATGAAGTAAAAATACTTATGCAGAATGGTTCCTATCAGAGCATTATACTTTTATGTATTATTGGATTAGTACTAATAAAGCAGCATTTTCATTTTGTAGCTGGTTTATGAGATAATTTTATATACTGGTAATTTAATCTATACCAATGGGTTATATAAATAAATAAATGTATTTTTGAAAACCTTAATCTGTATAGTAACTGTTGGTACAATATTTACTGCAATTTAATACAGAAGAAAAGCAGCATACAATATAGGTCCAAGTACCTCAAAACTATAATTAAACAAAGTATTTGAGTAATGGTAGTCAGTTTTTATGACTGAAAATTGTTAACCATAAAATACATTTAGTGAATAACAATAACATATAACATGGTGGAAGCAGCTTTGAGTGTGTGGATAATTTAAGTCATTTGGCACCTGCTTTAGATCAGGATGTTGTTCGTCAATCTCCTTAGTGAGAAAATAAACATTTTTTATTTTAATTCTGGGGAAAAAATCTTAACATTTTAGCAATTAAGTGGTTAGATTTTAAATTGCCAACGGCGCTGCAGGTTTCCACTTGTGACTCAACGTTGACATTAACAGTTCTCCTCTGTTGCCACCCCCTTTCTTACCCATAATCCTCCCTGGCACAATGGAAGTGCATACCGTGTGTCACCCCACAAAGGACCACGGGCTGCCCTGGCTGGTCCTCGGGATTGTGTGTAACCGTTCAGGTCCACACCTCATCAGCCGCTCTAAAGCCTCAACAAATAAGACTTAATCCCGCATTATGGTTTCCACAAAGCCGCATATAAAAAGGGAGGCACAATGTGACATATTTGGACAGCTGAGGGCAGTTTTGGTGTCTTGGTGAAAAATGGCGACTCGGTGGAACAACTGTCCACTGAGTTCCAGTAAAGTTTTATCATTCCTCTCGCCAAAGAGGTTCCAGTAAACCATTTTCTCTCTCCCCCTTCTTTCCCCTCCGCCCGTGTCTCCAAACTCATCCTCAGCTGACGTAACAAACAGTTAGTGACTAAGTTGCAGTTGTGTGACAGCGTGCTGTGGTGAGTGATTTGTATGGGTAGTAATTGACTTGGGTGTGTTTGTGCTTTTTAAGTGAAGTAACTACTGGTTCTGCATGCTTCGTTGCCTTTGTGCAATCTCTTTTGTCGTCCTCTACCTCTCTCCCCACATCCTGCCTGTCCCTGAAGAGCCTTTCTATTTTAGCCTCAATTTTTCCACCTCTCGTCTTATATTTATTTGATGGATTCTTATCTCAACAAACGATTCCTGTCAATTTTACAGTTCTTAATGCAATTTACTCAGATCGTACACGTATACTGTCCCAAGTATAACAAACTGACAAAAAGTGTTTCCCTCGTATGTTGTGTTCTTGTTGTCTGTAAAATCACAGAGCGACTGTTGTTGCAAAGACTGTTGTTTTTGGCTGGTGTGTGGGTCATGAATATGACACCAATAGAGTTTAAACATCCCGTTTCACACGGCCCTGATGGGACTATTTAGACCGTGTACAGTTTTCTTCTTTCTCACTGGTAAATACATTTCTCCCCGGCTGACTCGAAAAGATAAATAGAGGCTAAATTTGAACAATGCTGCCAATCGGGTAGTTTTTAGTGGAGAAGGAGAGAGAAAAAAACAACTGGCCCTTATCACATATTGGTTAAGGCACACACATTTAGTGAAGGTGAAATGTAAACTTCAGCTTTTGTTTTTGTTGATGATAGAGTTTAGGATTTGGAACACTGATTGTTCACTTGGAAATACATCCTGCAGAAAGCTAAAGATCAAGTGATTCATGGCCAATAGTCTTTAAATCTGCTTGTACCTGGAGTCAACCGGTTCATCACCACCCCAAACCTTTTAAGACCAAAGTCTTGTACAAGTTCAGCTTATCTGATGAAGAGTGTACAAAGATATTTGAACACAGCACCACACCTCAGGTTCTCAGGTATTTGATTTAGCTGGCTTATGGTGGATTTCACATAGTAATATTGTTATCTCTGACTGCTGGTTAATGCCCAGATTGAAATGTTCTGCTCTACCGAATTCTCTTGGTTCTTTATCCATGTAGCCAGTCTCAGAAATAAAAAAAAGTTGTAAGCTACACACATCGGACAAAGCTGCTAATTTATATGCACGGGCTGGATATAACTTCTTTTTCTTCCACGGCTCTTGAAAGCCATCGTGATTACTTTGAATTTGGGGATTCCTTAGATCTCATGCCAACGTAGCGTCTGCCTAGCGGGCTGAACTTGAGGGAGTTGGTTAGATAATGGGGGAACTCTGATGGAACTTTCAAGTGGTGTCTTGCACCGTCTTGTTGGGCCACGTTTGGAGTGAACAGAATACTGGCAATTACTGCCAACAAGATGACAGGAAATGTAGCAAAGGGTAGATTTGGTGGCCCCCAGGTCTCTTTAATGTGGATTAGCGCTAATCGTACTGTTGTGGTTTATGTGTGATCAGTGTGTTGGTTGAGCCTTTGAGCTGTCTAACTGTGTAGAACACACTCACTATCAACTTTTTGATATTTTACCTTTGGATGCACTAGGCACTGACTGCATCGTTTATAGTGAAGACCGCCATGTTAACGTGAACAACAGAGGGTTTACTTTGCTAGCATATACTGTAGCAAGAATGGAGGATAAAAATATGGTCGCAGACACGGTTAAGCCAAACATTTTTGGTCTTAGCACAGAATTTGTTTAAAGCTGCATTACTGCATCTGTTTTTGGCACAACTTCTCAGATATTATCACCTTATGAAGTTGATATGGCAAACTTGTTAGCAAACAGTAATGTTAGCTCCTTACACATGCAGCAGACGCAAGGCAACATATGCATTCATTTTGAGTTTTGTTTCTGGTCACGTGGTGCACTTAAGTCCAACAGTCACTCTTCTTTCAGCTCTGGTTTGGTCTCTACCAAAAATAGCTGGGTCTCTATCTTGTTAGATGTTAAAATATGTTCAGCTAGCTGCTAATGGTGTTGATTAAAGTTTGCAAACTGGACAACCAAAAGAATGCATGCTAAGAGGCTAAAAAGTTCCGTAAAGTTGAGGGCAACTGCTAATAATTTGTGGGTTCATCTCTTCAAGCGACACCTTTCACATTATTTGATCTATTGCAAAAATAAAACATAATTGCTTTATGCAGCTTTAACCTAGGTTGGTTACTTTAAATATCAATTTCAACCTATTTAAATTCAGTCTCATTTAGTTTGTTAATGTCTGCCATTAGTCGAATAACTGAGCCTCGGCGATTGTTGGCTTTTTAGTGTGTGTGTGTGTTGGTTGCGACGGGGACGCTGGGACATATTTCCTCTTGGTGACATTCCTGAGCCTGGGGGCTGTGTGTGTCTGTGTATGTATGTGTGTGTTGTAATGGGGGAGTCCAGAGCAATGTGAAGCACATTGTATTGTACTGCTCATGTGTGAGGTCAGCACTTTCCTTCCACCATGTCAGTCAGTCATTCTCCCCCAGCACCACACACCAGACACACCCACCCTTCATTGCTAACAGGACGAGCTAGCAGCGGAAACCGGAGGTCACCTAATCCCTCGGTGACTCCCCGACCTGTTGGCTCAGGGCTTTTCATTGTCGCTCCACGCTGAGCCACTTTCCATTTTGTTTCCCTGACTGATAAGTCATTTTGTTTATTGGTGCATTTGGTCCCATTTTGGCCACTTCCCCTAACCAGGAAGCAGACGGTTGTCGGTATGCAGTGTGACCTGTTGGCTTGGCATGGTGTAGTTAAATGGTGTTCTGTTTGACACCTGGCTGTCTGGATTTGGCCAGCAACATGGAGAAACGTGGCCAAATGACCATGACTGCAGTCCAACTGAGGCCTCTGGAAGCTGTTGGTGACTTTCATGTCAGTCAGGATTGGTTTCTTCAAAGTATCTACTTTACTTTAGACCATGTTGAGTATGTTTTGGGCCTCCTTGACTCCACTTGTCACTGCCTGTATCCCTCCTCCTGTTGTGGACCGAGGGAGTGAGAGGAGAAAGGGGATCATGGAATTTATTGTGTTTGTTAACAACCCCAGATGAAAGCCTGAGTGCAATTGTAAAACAGATGTAATGCCCTTACAGCTGCTCCATTGGTCGGCTAATCCTTTTGACTAATGTCCCCCCTCCCTCCCACACGCACACACTTCCATCAGCCCCTACACCTTTACTGCCCCCTGCTCCCCCCTCAGTGACCCCTGGCTCATGTTACCCGATCACCTCCCCCATCAGAGACCCCCATTGTTCCACCACAACTCGACTCCCCCAAAATGCTAATGACATGTTGTCACCCTGCATACAAACAAAATGACATGACATATTGCAATTACGGGTCTGACCAACTCAGGAATGAAAATAGGGGGGTGGGGAGGAGAAGTTAAGTAGATGAGGGAACAGACAATGCAAGGACTTCATCGGCTCCAGATATGTTTGGGGAGCTGCCCTGATAAAGATCTAGACATTGTATATATTTCTTATGGATTTATTTTTCCAAGATGTTTTTTGTTGACTGGCCGTACTTCTGAATTTAACCTCCCTCCTCATGAGGCAAGCCACCGGCTGCTGCTGCTGCTGCTGCTGAAACTCTTTCTCCCTCCTCCTCACTGTGAACATGTTTGTTTTACTTGGCCACTGACTCCCTGTAAGCCATGCACAGTTTAACTCACAACTACCCTGAGGCAGACATGACCTTTCTGCCTTTTTAAAAAACCCAGCGCCGGACTCGATTGTAAGGAGCCCCCCTACCACTTACTCCTCCAGTCCTGAGGGCGATTTCTGCTGTCAAGCCACCATGTTACCCATTCATCCATCTATCCGACCATGCATTCATCACTGTCGCCATCTCATCCATCTTAACTTCTGCCAAAAAAACGGGAGGGGGGCCCTTGGGGGCTTCCACTCCAGAGCCACTCTGGGTCCCAGAATGTAACAGGCCCCTGCACTCACTCTCAATAAACAAACACAGAGCCACTCAAGGCGCACGGGGCCTCTCAAATGACAAACAGTTCCTTGCTCTGTAGCAATAGGGATGTAAAATAAAATTGCCGGTCTTAGTTTCTCAGATGTTTTACGTCAGAAAAGGCTGAGAGACTTTTGTTTATGGGAGAGAAAGCATTCATCCCAGGAGCCCCCAACGCCCCTTGGTTTTAGTGCCCACGTTCATGTCGGGTCAACACATTTTGGTTTCCTTTTTGGTTATTATTCTGTCTCAGGATTCTAGTAGTCTCGGCACAGGTTCTTCATTTGGTCACGCTCCCCTGTGTTTCCATGCTTTGATTGGCTGCTTTAGGAAGGAAGGCTGCATCAGCCTCACACTTCCTGCTTCCTGTTGTGTCCAGCAACAATTCAAAGCCACCCCCTCCACCTTCTCTGTGGAACTAAGAAGTTTCCTCTTACCGGACTTTGCTCTTTTGTCGAGGAATCCTACCTCAGCAGAGCGTCATCTAGTTTCATTTACTGTCTTTGTTACTCATATATTCAAGAAACACAAACTGGAGAACTGGGCTGAAACTGAAGCTGCAGTGAAGCTGCTCTGCTACAGGCCTACTGTTGGGTGGTGTGCAATGGAATGCATCTTGATTATAGAGGCGGCTCACAGTGTAAAGCCATCATCTCCGCAGACCACGATGCATTGCAGCATGCACTGTAGCGCCAAAAAGAGGCTAGTCCTCCTCTATTCAGTTGCCATGTGGCATTTTGGCTATTCCCATCTGCAATGCTTGTGTGTGTATGTTTTTTTCTTTCAAGCACTTGAGTGGCATGGCATTCTCCTTGCCTGCTGGTCAGTGGCGAATAGCAATGTTAATGGGTTAGCTGGGAGCCTTTTTAGTGAGGACTGGGAGGAGAGAAAGGAGGGGAGGAAGGAATTTGGGGATTACGAGGAGGAGAGGTAGGGTAATGAATTGGGGTTTGAGGCAGCAGCTGTTCCCCCTTCTCAATGGAAGAGTTCACCCTGGCCTGTCTTTTCATTCCCCCCTCTTTTCTTCAGTCCTCAGCAGGATACAGTATTCCTTACTTTCTTTCTTGAACCTTCTGTCCCTTCATAGCACCTCTCTCCTGCCTTGCCCAACCTTTGCCTCGTTCGCGTTAATGAGTAGCAGTGGCTGTTAGTGAAACAGCTGGCCAAGACAATGCTGTCTTCAGGGAAGGATTGAGTATGTATGTCGAGTATGTTTCTTTCCACCATTGTCATGCTCTTCAGTTGGGTTAAAACACACCTCTTCGCCGCAGTTCTGCCAAAACTCGGTAAACCGCAATGATAGAAAAAGCTGAATTGGAGTCGAAGAGAAACTCATGGTCAATCGAGCAAATCCCCTTGATATGACTTAAATGGAGTGAAAGCCTTGTGCTTTTCGTCTTGTGTGTGGTCACTTGTGGCTTCCAAATGAACTTCATTCAAATGAACCACAGTGAAAGGCAGCCATAGACCAAGACAGTATCTCTTAGTGAATCTGATATTGTCTTTGTCCTTGGTTCTGCTTTTCAATTTGCTTCTGTTGGAATCTGACATCGAAACTGTGTTTGCCTCGGTCATAGGCATGAACTTTAATCTCTCACACATGCTTCATTTCATGTCCTCTTTCTAGCTTGTCTGATCTCTCTCTTGCCATACTCTTCTTCATTTCCCTCCTTTCTTTCTTTTCTCTCTTGCGTCTTTCTTCTTCTGTTGTCCTTTGGCCTTCATCTTGGCTCTCATTTGCATTGTCAACATCTCATGACATCTGCCATGAGCTATTTAAACGCTCCAGGCAAATGACTTCTGTGTGTGTGTGTGTGTGTGTGTGTGTGTGTGTGTGTGTGTGTGTGTGTGTGTGTGTGTGTGTGTGTGTGTGTGTGCGCGCGCTTGTTTTACTATATTCGTGGGGTCCAAAAACCGGGGAATACAGTATACTTGTGGGGTCTGCACAGCCTTGTGGGGCCCAAAATGCTGGACCCCACAAGGTTAAAGGGCTGTTTGAGGGTTAAGACTTGGTTTTAGGATTAGGGTTAGAATTAGGTTATGGTTAGGGTGGGGGTTAAGGTTAGGCATTTAGTTGTGTTGGTTAAGGTTAGGGTAAGGGGCTAGGGAATGCATTATGTCAATGACGGGTCCCCACAAAGATAGTGAAAAAAACGAGTGTGTGTGTGTGTGTCTGAGTCTGAATTGACTTGGCAGAGGGACATGAACAGGTGACAGGCAGTGGACATAATCCCTCTTCTGATGTCAGATTTACCCATGTGTCCACGGCTGTGCTTTGCATACATGTATGTGTATTTTGTGCATACATAGGGGGTGTGTGTGTGTGTGTGTGGATGAATGTGTGATGGTGCGAGGACATGAGCAGCAGCCATTGGAATGCTCTTGCAGAGTTAAAGGGGGGCCATCTCATTTTCACTCTCCTTTATGGCGCACTCTCTCCAGAATTTCACACCGTATTAAGTTCCTATTTCACCACCGCTATGCACAGTTGGATCCTCTACCTGGATTTCTTTATTCCGAGTTGGACGTGTGAAATTGGGTGTCATCTTATCTAGGCGATACAGTTTCAAAAGTCTGCATGTGGGTCTCTGAAAGAAAAAAAAATAGAATGGACTGTTGAGTGCAAACGGATGCTCTGCTTTGGGCTGCTTCACATCTATTTCTTCCCACTTTGCTGATTTTTGTAGCCTTTACTTCACAGCATTGAAGACTGACTTACTGTCGTGGAATGTGGGATGACTGGTTGTGTTTGTTGTAAGAGAGACAGTAAGAAAGCAGCATCAGAGGGGGTTTGGTAGTTTGAAAAGTAAAGAGTAGGAATGCCGGCTAGGCAGGGAGTTTTTGTTTCAGGGTTGGGTTCATCTGAGCAGCGTTTTAGTTGGAATGGACAGTGTTTTAATAAGTAGAGTCAACACTTTGCAGAGCCTTGCTTCTTGTTTTATCTCCCATAACACTGTCACTCATATCTCAGTCTACATCTAACCTTTAGCCTTGACATAATAACGTGTCCACTCAACCTTGTTGTGTTCTGCGCAACGTGAAAAGTTAATTGCGCAACTGATCTTTCAACCGAGACTCGAATGATCTGGAGAAACTGGCTATGCACTGTGTCGTATGGGATGTTGCCTGAAGTCACTATTGTCCTTGTTCACCTGCTCATGCAAATGTGTTTCTGTGTTTGCAGAATGTCAGCCTGGCTTCTTCAAAGCTGTAGCATCCGGTGACAAGTGTGAACTGTGTCCTGCCAACACACAGAGGCTCAGCTCTGGGGTTTTGTTTTGTCCCTGCATGGATGGCTTCTACCGGGCCCCAACTGACCCATCTACTGGACCCTGCTCAGGTAACGAGTCCCTTTGATCTCTAATGAGAACCTTGAAATAAGAACATTTAGAAATATTAGCTGCCAATGAGCTTCAAAGTAATGTCGTTTCCACATGTGACTTTTGTTTTAACACTACAGAATGTGCACGGATGAAATATTCTTTTCTTGTTGCACTTTCTCTGCACATATGAAAATTTGGTTTGAATAAAAATATATCAGAATCCTGAATTTTAGGACATTATCTTTTTTACCTTCTAATGTTACTGTAATCTCAGAAAGGAATACCCCACGTTTTGCTTCCTGTTTTTCTTCTTCCCTGCTTCTATTTACCATTCCATATCCTTTCCCAATCTGTGTTCATCAGGCCTCCCCTCTGCCCCACGAGACCTTGTGGCCACCACCACCCAGCTCTCTGCAGGAAAACTCCTCCTCACCTGGAGCCCGCCTGAAGACACCGGAGGTCGAATCGACATCACCTACAGCATTGAATGTCAACGCTGCGAGGGCATTGTGTGCCAGCCCTGCGGAGAGAAAATCCGCTACGAGCCGGCCAGCACGGGCCTGACCGACACCAAGGTTTCAGTGAGCGAGTTGGATGCTCACCTCAACTACACGTTCATTGTGGAGGCACATAGCGGCGTGTCGCTGTTTGCTAGTCAGGCAACGCCACAGGCTTATAGACCCCCATCCACCAGCGCTCTAACGACATCACTACACTACACAGGTGAGTGCTGCTGAAATGAGGCAGTGGAGTGATGCTATGTGCTGCAGTAATGACAGGTGCTATCTGTGAGGCAGTGACAGATCTGCAAGTCGAATCGTTCTGCAGGAGTAAGATTAAATGAACTTAACTAGTTAACTTAGGTCCAGGACTCTAATTTACCATGGATCTCGAACTGCAGATCAAGCCGTCTGAGTCAGGTGAAGATCTATTTGAAAATGATTCTCCTCAAACCATGATATTCCCGCAGCAGTCAGACCAAACTGGCCAGCAGAGCCACTTGTGCTCAGTGGTGCACATACCTACCCTTTTTTTACACAGCCGTATTTAATGAGGTTTTCACATTCCAAAGATACTGAAGTATTCTCTACCCTGTGTCCTCAGACCCCCCCAAGATTACCACGATGCGAGTGGTTGAGAGGACCTCCACCAGCTTGTCCCTTTCCTGGGACGTATCCCCCCGACCACGGGTCCCTAACACACAAGTCCGGCCCATCCGCTATGAACTTACCTTCCGCAAGAAGGTGCGTCACTCCTGTGTATTCTCCTGCTATGTGTTACAATTAAAGAGTATATTCTTCATTTATCACTGTACAAATTTAAAGCTGCTTCTAATATATTAAATTTAAATGACACATGGATGAGCATCACTTTAAGACCAGAGCTCCTGATCTGATTATCATGAGTTAAACCTACATTTACATTACATACAGGAAAGAGCACTTATCACCATTAATGTCTAAATGTATCACTCTAACATAAACGCTAAAATTAAATCTGTGGCCTCCATTTTCAACATTAACACTGGTTCTTTAACTGAATTTCCCCCTGATCTCCCTTCCTCAGGATGATAACCTGGATATGACTACCTACATCGTGCTCATACTGGAGAAGAATTCTGTGCAGATCAACGATCTGGCCCCGGGAACGGCCTACCTGTTCAGGGTGCAGGCCCTCAGCAGTGATGGCAGCCCTGGAGGCTCCAGCATAGAGGAACAGTTTGAGACCTCGTCTGAAGGTACAGAGGAGAAGCACCATGGAAAAAGTTTCACAAGCTTTGTTCAATAATGGGATTTCTCTGATCTGTGTCTATGTTTTCTTTACTTGCCTTTTTCAGGACGCCTTACTCAAAACAACCCGGCAGTCATTTTCGGCGCAGCAGTCGGAGGAGCGGCCATGCTGTTCGTAGTGGTCGTGATCCTGTTCCTACGCAGACGGTCAGTAACCGCGCCCCTCTGCTGCTCTCCCTTTCTTTCTGTCCTATTACTCAGTCAGAATGCAGCCTCCTTCACTGGCTTCCTCTCTCATTCTTCTGCCTTTCCTTTGTGGGGCCTCCAAGTGGCCTTTGCATTCACTCTCCTCTCACCTCTCTTTCTCTCTTTCTTTAGCCAACTTTCTCTTTCTCTTTATCTGGATCTGTGTCCCAGCACTCACTGGGGAAGAATTTGCGTCGAATGTGCCTTGTCATTGCTAAATGGTTATATTCTAGTGAGTGTTCGGCCATTTGAAAGGAAATTGGTCCGGGGTGGTACATTGTTGGAGATAAGAGGTGCTTGGTTCTTTTTGTACTAGACCGCAGGCACTTTGTAAAGGTGACCTGGGCCTGTACTTTAGCAGACTGTGGTCCGTCTGTCCACCTCCCTCCCGCCTGCTTGTCTGTCTTTCAGTCTTTAAATCGGCTTGGCAAACACAGTCTATCTTCAGCTATTATCAAAGCGCAGCCTTTGTATGAATGGACGCATTGCACCAGTGTCGGGATCCTTTTGAAAGCCTTAGAATGTCTTGAAAAATGATTACTAAGGTTGCTATGTGCTATTGATATTAGGCAAATGAGGCAAATGATATAAAGACAAATGTCAATTTGTTCATGGAAAGTGGGATATTCATTTGCAGATGGATTTTATCTTTTCATTCAGGAAAAGAAACTCTAACTCCAGGCAAGGGCCAGAGGACACCTACTTCTCCAGCTCAGGTAGACAAAAAAATCTCTCTCATGTCTTTATCTCACTTTATTTATTTAATTAATTAAATTTATTAACATAAAACAATTTCTTGTTTTTTTCTCTCACAGAGCAATTGAAGCCTCTGAAGACCTACGTGGATCCACACACATACGAGGACCCCAACGTAGCCGTCCTGAAGTTTGCCACTGAAATCCACCCAAGCCACATAACCAAACAGAAAGTCATTGGAGCTGGTGAGTGACAACCCTGCTGAGACAATCTGCTGTGGGGCTTAACTCTGAGATGTTGAAAGATTTTCCCAATCCCCACATTTGCTGTTTATATTGTGCATTTTCCACAGTTTAGCAGGCTGACTGACAGTGGTTACTTTAGCGAGATTAACATCTATCTGGCTGAGTTCTCACACAACAAGTTGAGACATTTTGTTGTGAGGCAACTCTTGGCTGTGGCATCTATGTGTTTTGGCATGAACAATTGCACAAAAAGTGTTGCAGAAGCAGTATTTTGGAAGGAGATCAGAGCACCTTTCCCGGGCCCTGCCCAGATCTTTTATTCGTGGTACGTTTATTCAAGTGCGACCACCTTTACCCTTTGAATCAACATACACCCCCTCCCCAGTTCCCATGACCATGCCCCCCCCCCCGCCTTTCTCTTCATGTGACAGCTGATTCCCATGCTTCCACACCACAGGCCATCCACCTATTATACAACATAGGCTTTCTCTCAACACCCAGCCAGAACACACCTCTGTGAGAGAGCCTCAGGCAAAACAGCCGCAGAGATATCCTTATTTTCACTCTGTTGCACAGCTAACCCCTGCAGCTAGAAACATGAGAAGACGTATTAAACGCACATTCACCTAATAGCCCTTTTCTAAATTAATCGTCTCATTGATGTTGTTTTCCTGCAGGGGAGTTCGGTGAGGTGTACCGCGGCATTCTGAAGGTGCCGGCGAGGAAAGAGGTGGCAGTTGCTATCAAGACGCTGAAGCCAGGGTACACGGAGAAGCAGAGGCAGGACTTTCTAAGCGAGGCCTCCATCATGGGCCAGTTTTCCCACCAGAACATTATTCGCTTGGAGGGGGTGGTCACCAAATGTAAGGATTTCTGTGAGTTTTGTTACATTTTTTTTTTTTAAATCTCACATTTTTGTATGTTTTTGGGCCAGTTCAGGTACATGATTTGTTCTTTTGTGTGTGTGTGTGTGTGTGCAGTCAAACATGCCATGATCGTTACTGAATACATGGAGAACGGAGCACTGGACAGGTATCTTAAGGTAAGTACACCACATACGATACACAATATTTGCTAATTGGAAAAGTGGATCTATATCTAGATCCATTTCTGGGCCATGCAATCTGTTTTGTCATTTACTGTTCTATCATCTGTTTCTTTTTGTTTTTGTCACAAAAATTAATCTGTGTTGGTTTTCTCCCATCAGGACCACGATGGCGAGTTTCCTTCCTTCCAGCTGGTAGGCATGCTGCGTGGCATCGCTGCAGGCATGAAGTACCTCTCTGACATGAGCTACGTCCACCGTGACCTAGCTGCCCGCAACATCCTTGTCAACAACACCCTGGAGTGTAAAGTGTCAGACTTCGGCCTGTCCCGGGTGCTGGAGGACAATCCTGAGGGGACGTACACCACAAGTGTAAGTAGATATGGGACTTCCTGTTAGCTTAAAGCAAAAAAAGTCCATCATCATTCCAACCTCAGTCACGTCATTGCAAGGTGCAGCATGGTGTCTAAGGGCAGCGACGTTGGTTTTGAGATTCTTGAGTCCTTTTTTTTTTTTTGTTCCTCTGTCTCTAACTTAAAGCTTTTTTTCCTGAACAGGGAGGTAAGATCCCCATTCGCTGGACGGCTCCTGAGGCAATAGCATACAGAAAGTTCACCTCAGCCAGCGATGTGTGGAGTTTTGGCATCGTCATGTGGGAGGTCATGGCCTTTGGCGAAAGGCCTTACTGGGACATGAGTAACCATGAGGTAAGTTTTAGTGTTTACAGCAAATTTACAGATTGCAATTTTCTCTGAGGTTTTGCTGTTGTTTTTTTTTTTATGTCAAAAGACATTTTTTAGAAATGTCAACACAGATTTGAAGAAACCTACCAGTGAGAAAGATCTAATTAGTCACCTGAAAAACTTCCTGCAGGTGATGAAGGCTATTAACGAGGCTTTTAGGCTGCCTGCGCCGATGGACTGCCCATCAACTGTTTATCAGCTGATGCTGCAGTGCTGGCTCCAGGATCGCTCCAAGAGGCCGCGCTTTGGAGACATCGTCAACCTGCTGGACAAGCTGCTGCGGAGCCCAGACTCCCTGAAGACCATCGCAGACTTCGACCCACGGTAAGATTTATTTACATACCGACTAAGGGCTTAACATGCATTATTTTCTAGTCCTGACTCTTCAGTAGCTGCCACTATCAGCAACCAGTTCTTGGAAACAACCCTGAAACTTTTGCAATGCTTGTTATATAAATTCAATTTCTAGTCTCACTTCTGTGTGTACTCTTTAAGTTTCCATTCTGGTTAGTTCTGGTATCTATTTATGTGGCATAAAACCCTGATAATAAGCACCCGAAGTCGTGCGGTCTCCTCCAAGAAGCAGAACCTTTCTTAACTTTAGAAAGAGCTCTGTTAGCCTAAAAAGAAACAACAGTATTTATAATTGTTGTTTTTTTTAATGATTAGGCCTCTGCAAAAGGACGTGGTCTGAGATAGTTTAAAAACATTTACAACAACTCTGAGGAAAAACCTCAAATGCTGAAATTTCTTTTTAAAGGTCAGCATCCATCAACCAATTTACTTAGATTGAGACTTGTCTTTGAACTTACATTGATAGTTTTTTTTGTTGATAGTAGAGATAAAGATAAGAAACAAGGGGATATATAGAGGGGCTACGGCATGCAGGCTGGAATCAAACCAGACATTATGATGATAATCTGGTATCATCTCGTCCACACCCCAGTCTTGTCTGCCCCTGACTGACTTGGAAACTTGACTTGGACTTGTCTCCAGTGTCTTATGGACTTGTCCTGGATCTGTTTCAAAAAACTTAAACACAGCAGCTCCCCATTTACTTCAAGTCAGAAATGGGCTGGGTATTTAGGGTAGTTTGGGGAAGAAAGGGAATAGCTTTAAGATGTTCTACTTAAACCATTAAAAAGACATGCTGACACCTTGCCTGCCAGGCTAATGAAAGAAACATGTGTACACTCCTGGCAGGGGATTACTAAAGCTCTGCTGTATGTGATTGTGTGCATAAATGAATATTTCCCCTTTTGTGAGGGAACATCAAAGCCAGAAACGGTGAGAAAGGACAAAAGGATGTCAAGCTCATATCTTTATCGGCTCTCGCCCTAACTGCTCCAACTGGTTTTTTATCACCAACTGGTTTCCTGCACAGTAATTACAGTCCTCAGTCAGCTGCCTTTGTTGTGGGAAAGCCTGTTGATTATTATTATTTGGATCTACTTTTCTTTGCATGCAGCATATCCATCCGCCTTCCAAGCACCAGCGGCTCGGACGGTTCCCCCTTCAGGTCGGTGTCTGAGTGGCTGGAGTCCATCAAGATGAGTCAGTACAGTGAGAACTTCACCTGCGCTGGGGTCGTCACCATGGACCATGTCCTGCAGATGAAGAATGAGTAAGTGGGACATGACTTCAGATTTGGTAACGCCACATAATTTGTTTCGATCTATTTATTTTATTTACTTGTTAAGTATGTTTTTGGCAAAGAAGAGGAACATTTCATTGTCAAATTATGTCATAAAATATAACCGTCATGTTGCACAAAGATGTTTTCCTCCCAAGATAAAGCATGTTACGGACCACACCCCCCATACCCTCTCCAGCAGTTTATGTTTGTTTTTCTGAAAATGTGTTTTTCAACAACCAACAGAATAGTTATAGCCAACCTCAGTTACAACTTGAGAAATGTTTTAGATGGAAAAAGTAATGGAGGGAAGGAGAAGGAGTGGGCTCATTTGTGGTAGGCTGGTGGTGGTGGCCTGTGGTCGCTACAGTCCTTATTCTTCTTTCCTTTCTCCAATCCCCCTCTCTCTCACACTCATACTCACACTCACACACACACACACACACACACACACACACACACACACACACTAGCTGCAGGCAGCACTTTTGCTCGAGCCCCGAAACCACCAGTTTTGCCTGTTTAGGGCAAAGGCCTTTTGTGGCTTCTTCATCATTAAAGGAGGGAAGGAAGAGGAGAGAATAGCCCATGGAGCAGGAGCAGCTAGAGGGGATTAAGGAACTGAAATAGATGGATGACATTTGAAGCCCCATAGTCGGTATATTTGTACTTCTAGAAAGATTGAAGAGGTGCGCTCAGAATGTACCCCCTGAACTTCTCACAGGGTAGTTTAAGGCAATTGGATCTTCTCAGATGTGTGGGAGCGTTAAGGGGGCAATTTAATGAAATGGACTCAACCTTTTGGGAAAAAAAGGCTTGCACATAATACAAGGTTGTTTTGGGGCAATAATGAGGGCCAGAGCTTTCCCTAACCGCATGACCAGCCAATATGACCCCGGTGCCATGGAATACATTTATCAGTTGGTCTTGCTCATTATTTAGGAAGATGGGAAGACTGTAAAGCAGACGACTAACCCCTTTGAAGTATTTGTCATACAGAATGGTGTGATTTCATGGCCCCATGTTTCCATCTCAGGGCATCTGGTAGCACTCTTTGAAAACCAGCAGTTATTTACGACCCACCCTCTGCTTGCCAGACAAGTGATTCATGGTCAACAGGGAGAATCCTCGTTAAGTAATTAAGGCTGTAATTAAGGCTTTGACTTTGGGCTGCTGTGTTTCAGAGCTTTTGCAGGTTTGCATTATGTGCTCCTGGAGAACGAAACCCCCAGTTATCTTTTTAATGTCGAAGATAAACTAAAATCTTTGGCAGATTACTGAGTTGGAACACACCCCACCTTGCTGTGCTGGTTCAGCCATCAAGCTAGACATGAATGGAGTCGAGGCTGGCATTTTAGCATGTTGGATGAGTCAGTGATTACTACAAGGCTTGAGAGCCACAAAGGATGTGCGTGAAAAGTGTTGGAACGAGTCCAAAGTTTAAATCCATGTGCAGCTCCTCTTATATTTTGTCACGTCTCTTTCTTTTACAGGGATATTAAGAACATTGGGGTGAGGCTGCCTGGCCATTTAAAAAGAATTGCCTACAGCATCTTGGGTTTAAAGGACCAGACCAGCACCCTGAGTGTCTTTGCAGTGTGATCCTGACAAAGAAGGGAATTAAATCCGGGCACTGAAGCAGGCAGACTTTGAACTCTAAGCTGAGCTGGAGCAAAACTGCAGGCACGGCCTTGGATCGGCAGGACCAAGAGAACTGTGCCATCCATTGGGGCCAACTGAAATCAGACTGACTTACTGTACATTTTTGATTTCTTCATCTTATTCATACAGGAATTGAGCAAATATACAAAAATAGACGATTCACATAGACTGTATATTTTAGATATCTATTTTTTTTATCCATGTCTTCTGTACAGTTACAATTCATTGCTCATGCATTTCTTTTTTTTTCCTTCATCTCACATTCCTGCTTCATAAAAAATCAACAAACAAGCCAGTTCTGGGAGCGGCTTCAACTTTACAAAATTGCAGCCTGAGCGTGTTGCATCCAGTATCAAACAAACAAGAGAAGCATAGTCATTGTGATAGAGTGGGAGCAGTGGAGCCTAGCCCTGGCTCAGGTTGTGGTTGGTGCTGATGTCACGGCGTCTCCCTTTAATTGGCACTTTGGTCCATTTCCTGTCAGACAAATGAGGATGGAGCGTTGACACGGCTGAAATGAGCTTGAGCTGGCCCAAAGGCAAAGAGACGTTCTTGCGTAGGTGTATAAACACAGATGGACCTGGTGTCGTTACTGGCCTTCTGCTTGCTCTGTGCAGAAATTAAGCGATGATCATATAAGTGATGTTATATGAAAAAAGAGAGGATATATATTAGGTACTCTTTGTGTACAGATTACCAAAAACATTGGGATTACAATTTATAATGTAGCACTTAGATCGTGAATCTCATGATCTCTTTCTTAGTTTGTTTCAGAATTGCAGGAAAAGGGCGATTACACACAAAATCGTGGAAAAAAATAAAATAAAAAATGTGTATATATATATATATATATATATATATATATATATATATATATATATATATATATATATATATATATATATATATATATAAAAGTTTCAATTAGAAAGCAATCCATCTGTTTGTAGCATGTAATGAAGAGGGAGAGGGTGAAGTTTGTAAATGTAAATGCCCTGGGGAAAAAAAGATTTAATGATGAGTGATTGTTGTGGTTGAGATGATTTCATACTAAATAATAGTTTGGTTTGCAATTTTAATGTCTAATTTAGTTTTGTAGAATTTTTACAAATATCCATTCATATTTCTGTTGGTTTGAGTAACATGTTGACAGGATATGCTTTGACAATTAAGAGCTCGTTCCAGACATTCAAAGACATTTTTGTGGAACATTAGCGGGAGTTTGCTTCTGTCTGTTTTAATGAAGCAACTCTCCAGTGTAGTGAGAAGTGTATAGTGGACAGTTCCCCCAGTGCTCTTAATTGAAGACTGCAAATGATTGTGTTACTGATGTACACCTTCCTTTACTTGAATTTCTACTGTATTTGTATCCATGATTCTATTGTAGCTGATCGATCCATCTTTGGAAAAGGGATTTTTTTTATTTTGTTATTACTCTGGTTTACTGGTTGCAATTACATTTTGTATGATTTCACTATTACTATAATACCAAACTGGTTATTTTTTTAAGTTCCAATCACTTTCCAAAGCAATGTCTCCTACCTTTGCTGCCTTTCCAAACACTTTGAGAGTTCCTCCATCAAAAAGCAAACTCTTTCCTTTTTGCCTGTTGTTTTATTATACTGTATTTAATAGCCTATTTATTTTTTACTTTTATTTATTTATGCTGATAAACACTGAGCTGGGATTATAATTGAAGGTTGTGCTCTCATTCTCAATAATAATAAATTTAAAAAAGCTCTGTCACTTTTTTTTTATTCCTCAATTATTCAAACCTGAGATTGCCTTCATTGCAATTGTGTAGCAATGAAGTCTTACATTGCATTTGGCAAAGCCTGCTGCATGATTGATGCTAAACAGAGCAGAGGAATGCTTTATTTGTTTTAAACGGTGCCAGGATGTTTATACTTCCACCTGGATATCCTTATAATGCTGCTGGATGTTTTAATTCCAGAGTTGGAACCTGTAATAAACATGTGAGTGCTTCATTATCTACAGTGGTGGAATGTAACTAAAATACAATTACTCAAGTACTGTACTTAAGTACAAATTCAAGGTAATATAACTTTATGCTTCTACTCCTCTACATCGTGTGCTTTTTACGCCACTACATTTGACAACTATACTTAATTTTCTGATAAACTGAAGGATTAAGTGTTCCTTTATGCATTTCTCCCACTTCTTAAAGGTATACTATGTAGAAGGACACACACACACACACACACACACACACACACACACACACACACACACACACACACACACACACACACACACACACACTGTACAAAACCCATTTCTCTGTCAGCAATTACTAAGAAAAATGTTTTGTTAGATTTACATTCTCTAATCAAATCAACTAGATATTAAATTGTGAGACAAAAGTAATCTTGAAAAAAAATCTGATGTTTGTATTAATTATACAGAGACTGTGATCTGCCTTTGCTGGGAAATGACCCACCGCCTGACACCACATTTTCTTCTCCCATTAACTCCTCTGTTGCATTACAGTCGAAGTGGGACGTGAGAAATTCTGCCTCAGAAAAATACAGTGGAACAGCTCTTTACATCAGGATTCTGAGTTGGAAACTATAAGGACAAAATATGTGAAATATTTCGAGATACAGTAAAAAGACGTCACTATGGCATCACACACCTTACTACATAGCATGTATTTAATACAATACTTGTTACCTTGCATGACCACAGGGTTTTACATGTGACTGAGAAGTGGACTTGCACCTTTTATTATGAATATTTAATGGTAAATGCTGTTGAATGAGGAGCAATTAACAATGAGCAAGTTTTTATTTTATTTATTGATTTTTTTTGTATTGATTTTTGTTACATTTTTACAGCTTTCATAGTTTTGGCTATAGTAAACCTTTTTTACAGCAGACATTTGACAGTCAAAACTACACAAATAAGACCCAGATTGTAATAAACTGGAATTATCTGTAAAATCTCATGGATTTCTGATAGCAGTCAGTCTGACTCAGATCCCTAAACCAGAGCAGTGACGGTTCTAGATATCAAATGGAGGGCCACATGCGATTTTAGGGGTACCAAAGATATCAAGCACAAGTGTTACATAACCCCCCCCCCCCCCATAGGTTTGCTTCTCCAAAAGACTAACGATACACATATAACAATAAACACAAGAATATACATTCAGTGTTACTGTACATTTTTATTTATCACTACACATGAATAATTACAATTCCCCCCCCCAGAACGCAGAATGGACGCATGGAATGCAGCATAGCAGCGGGTAAGCACAGCGTGTAAATGTCAGCGTCAAATGTTGCGTTCGCGGCCTGTTGTATCAAATTGCAAGACTGCTGAGGACAAAAATATTATAATAAAATGTAATGAAATGTAAATGTTCAAGCTACAGAACTCAGCATGTCCAAACATGCCCAGTGCTGACTTTGTGCGTCACCTTGCCTTATCTCACTCACTCTGACCTCGCAGTGGCAGGGAAGTCCCTGGCGCCTTGCATTTTGAAAATTATCAGCTTTGGTCGATTAATTTCAAGTGACAAAGCCATGAATGCATTCCTAAGATAAGAGCCATACACTAGAGAGAGGAATGTCAATATTTAGGTATTGAATTAATCTGCTGGTCAACAGAGAAGTAGCAAGAAAAAACCCAACGTGGACGGGGCATGGGAACTTGAATCAGACACTAGTCCCTTCTGAGTCTTTGTCCTTGACTTACAGCTGGCTGTGTGTTCTTGCCTCTTTGAACCAATAGGATGCCTAGAAATAGTCCTGGCTTTGTGTGCCGACTGTAAACTGAGAAAGTCTTCCACTATTTTCCATCTCCATCCCTCCATTCCCTCAGTGTTTCACAGCGTGATTTTTCTCTCTTCAACGATGGAAAAAGAGGAGCAGAGACACACTGTTTAGCTGCTGACTATACTGTTTGGATTTATGCAAATCCACGTCTGAGTGCGTCCAAACTGACTGCTGGAGAAGTTTGGTTTACGCCCCTGTCGTCGCCTGTAATGTGATTATCCTCGCTCTGCGGGGGTTGAATGTGTTGAAGTTTGTGTCTTGTCATTAGGACTGTAAATGACAGGGATGCATGGAGAGACAGAGAAAGAGTGGTGTGGGGTAGGGGTGGAGGGGGTTAGCTGGAGATTTGAGCCATACCAGGGCTTTACTGCAGGCCACAATAGCATGTGTGGTGATTGTGTTGAAGGCTTGGCGTCCAGGGCCTGAGCCTCCCCCCATGGACTGTTGTGTGTGGGGGCCGCGGCTTTCGCTTTCAGAGCTTTTCTCCTCCTTGTGGCTTTTTAGATGTCTTTGTTCTCAGGACGAAGGTCAATTTGAAAAGAAGTAAGGAAGAAGGAAAACATTACCATGGCACTGTTCATGTATGACCTCTCCCTATACCGCCACCCCTTCCATTTTTACTTTATTTTTTTTTTTTTGTTTTATGTTCTCCTGGCAGCTCTCAGTGTCATGCACGGATTCGAAAACCGGCAACGCTGAGGAATTTACATCCTCACTAATTTTAGCAATGGGTTCCTGACCAGAAAACACATCCTCCAATTTCTGTCTATATTGGTCTTCCTGCGTCTTTCCGCTGCCGTTTCTCTCACCAGCACTCCAGGGCTTTTTGCAGATTATTCTGCTTTCTAAAGTCTCCTCTAAGCCCCTCAATTTTCCTATTTTCACTGCATTCTCAACTAAACATTTTATATGTCCCGATCCAAGATTACACTCTGAATTCTTCCAAAGCTCCTCTCCAGGTTTAATCCGAGTATGAAAACAAATAAAGCTGCTGAAACTAAGTGCTTTAATGAACTTATTTAATGAGACAGCGAGGAGCAAATAATTATTACCAGCATCTAGCATTTTCCCAAACTGTGCTGCTGAGATCTGTTTGATGTCAGCCAGGCGACATGAGGGGGAGTGGAGAGCAGAAACACAAGCCGCTGTTGACATAAGCCTTGTCTTTCTGCAGACTCTGTATATTTTGAAACGCCGGCCTAATTCACTCCATATTCCAGCTAATGGCACTCGCTGATGCCACTCAACACATAAAAATTCTCACAGATCCGTCTTTACAAGGGCCTATAAACATTTCGGTGCTGCTGTTCTAAAGGTGAGGTAGCAGGGTTGAAGGTGCTACATAATGAAAATGGTCCCATATGTATTGAGGGGAAAAATATGCAGAGATTTTTGCCCTTAAGAAATACACAAAGTCTTATTTAAAGTGTGAACTATAGTGCGTAGTTTCTGTCTCCCCAATGAGTAATTCTAAGTAATGACAACAAAACTGTCGGCGCGTTCACATGATACAAGCCTTACGTGATCGCACCCCACCCCAACCCCTCCTCCACAGTTGCTAGTAGCCAAGGAGGACACGGAGGATTAAAAAAAAACATGATGGACTTTCAGAAGAGGTAATTATCTTGCTTTTCTGCGAGCGAAAGTCGCCGGATGACACCAGTTTCTGAACATAGCCATACTGAGAAATACAGAGAGAGTTTTGTGGAGCTGAATTAGCTTTGTATCAACTCATTTGGCAATGGCTTGAATGTAACAGATGTTCAATAATATCAAAAAGTTACACACTAAAGCTTTAAAAGAAATGTATTCTGTGTAACTTTTTTTTAGACATGGTAGGTTAATGGTAATGGTAAGAGCATTTCACAGTGAATTAAAGGAGAAAACCCATTTCTAAACAGATAATTTGACAGAATCAATACAAATGTATAGTGCAGAATTGTTTGTAAAAAAGATGAGGAACAAAGATCCATAAAATAAGAGAAGCTATAAGGTCCAGAATTACTGTAGGTCCATGATTTACATACATGTTACAAAACATGTGTGTAGTTTCTGTGATGTTTGTGAAGGAATGTTTTTTAGCCTGGATTTCAGTTCACTATCATTGTTTTAAGCTTCTGGAGCCAGAAAATCCACATTTGATGGAAGGGGAAGCATCCTGGGTAGACCAGAGTAGGTTGAGTGGCAACCAATCTGATAGGCTGAGACACCTGTCCTTTAAGAAAACATATCCGTAAAACACCAGAGTCAGCTATGGGTCAAGTATTTTTACACACACAAGGAATTTGACTTGACTTGTTGTTGTCAGCAGCCCTTAATACACCATACACACACAGAGCTGAAAACCAATGTACAGGGAGATACAAATATAGACAGCTTAACACAGATAAGCAATCATAAACATATACAGTAGCTATTATGTTCAGGTACCTAGGTATGAAAATAATGTTATACGACAAGCATACAGTTGCTACAGTATATACAGGCCAGATTGGTACTGTGTAAACAGGATTGTGGTCTGGTACTGTGCTGTACAAACAGTGCAGAGTGTATGGCAGTGAGAAGAATGTTGAAATAAACAAGTAGGTGTTTGTGTTTGTACCAGCTTCTCAATTGTTAGGATGTTATGCATTTCTTTGTCTTATGTGATAGTAAACTCAATATCTTTGGGTTCTGGGCTGTTAGAAGATGTGACCTTGTGCTTTAGGAAACCATGATGGACATTTTTTATTTGACATTTTATAGACCAAATGATAATTTCATTAATTAAAAAAATAATTCGTTTCAGCCCTAGAGTGAAATTTACCATCATAACCCTAACTTGTGTGGAAGAAGAAAAAAAAATTACTGCATTTCAACTGAAAATATGAAGTTTTTAAAATGGGATTCAATGCAGTCAGAGATCATTTGTCAGTCAGAGTCAGCATCTAGGGGACATCAGTGTTACTGCAACTTACGTCATTTAGCTTTCAACCACTGTGGTGGTTCCTGTACTACATATGGATGTTTCCTAGAGCGTCATGAAGTTCATGTTTACCTTTTAACTGCATGGGTGGTATGTCCTGACCTGTATTATAGGTCCATATATCGGAAATTAATGTTGTTTTTCTATCAAAAAAATCCAAACTTTAGAAGTTAATATGACATTTTAACAGCAACAAAATTCCCATTAAGAAGAGAAAAAAAGCGCTGTGTCATTATTCTGTTTGTCTTACCCAGCAGGATGCGTATATCTCTGCGACTTTATGGCTCTCTTTTTGCAGAGCTATTCTTTGTCTCAGCGCCCCCCTCTCTTAATTTCCGCCTGTCTGCATATGTTTTGGAGGCCATTAATCGTCCCCTGCACAACATGCACTCCAGCAGATAATTACGGTCATTAAACCAATTAGGGAGCACATGGAGGGGAGGTTTCAGCCATACCCAGAGGCCTCCCACCCCTGTTCTTCTCTTACCAGGACGGCCAAGGTGGTCCGCTGAAACCCTGGCAAAGCCTTGAATAAAGAAGGGAGTGAAGTACTTCAGCCCAGCTTCGGATTAATGCAATTTCCTGTTGGTGTAGCCTTGAGAGACCTTGCCAACTTTGCTGCAGGCCAAGTAACCAGAACCACAACCATTTTCACATACCCTTTTTTGCAGGACAAAGCAGCCATTCAGCTTTGTGTCATCAAAATATGTTTTCCTCAAAGCTAAGAGGGCTATTTTGGTGCTTCTGTGGCGAAACACAGAAAATGGGAAAAAGAGATCAGAAGTGGCAGGAAAGGGAGGGAAGAGTGGTCAATCTGCAGACAGTGGTTTCCAACATGCTCAGTCTATCATGTGATTCTAGAGCTAATATTATGGTTTCATTGTGCCTGACACAGAGGGCGTTCTGGCAGAGCAAGGCCCTAACACACAATACACACAACTGGGATTACTTAGTTATTGAGACAAATGGAATTGGGACTTCCAGTCACCGTCCACATGTGCAGGCAAGCCACAGAAAGTCCCTCACACTAACTCAGAAAGTCTCATATGGTTAGTCATGTTGGACAGCAAACTGTCCTCCGTTGTTTGGGGGAGGTGTTTCCCAGCATTCTTCATGTTGTGCTTGGCCTGTCTGTCTCTGAACTCCGCAAAGAAAAGCAAAAGTGAAACCCAGCAAGGAACAAGGAGCTCCATACAGGTTTTCTCTGCTTACTCGTGCATGACATGTAGAAGTGAAATGTAGCTCTTGTAATGAATCCAGAATACATCAACAAAGAAAAAAAAGGGATCCTGCTGGTGGAAGATAAGATCGTGACAAGCACATTATGGTCCAACAGGGCTCCAGCTAACCCTTTTAACCACATGTTAATGATGTGAGCTTTATTTACCGGCACTGGGACCTCAGAAGTTAGAAAATGTGGATCAAAGAAAGTGAACAAGGAATGAACACATGAGGAATTGAGGAACTGATGTAAAAATGACTTGAATTTGAAAGACGGAATTTGAGGTTTTAGCCGCAGACGCTGCACAGAGGTACTGAGTAGATGGATAAACTGTTTTCCATCCATTTGCTGACGTTTTTTTTATGCTAAGCTAGGCTATTGCCCCTCTACTCCCTACTCTACTGCTGCTCTGTACTTAATGCACAGACATGAGAGTGGTATTGATGTTCTCATCTGACTCTCGGAAAGAAAGCCAATAAGTGCATTTCCCAAAAAGTTGAACAATTTCTGTGAAAAAGCTTTGCATTTGTGTGCTTTTTCTTGTGTTTAAGCATTGAGACTTTTCATTTGGGTAGCACATTTAAATTTACCTAGAAAATATCAAGATAAATGTACTAGGTTGTTCTGTTGTTATGAAATGTTAACAGAAATGGACCGTATAAGGAACACAATTTAAATAGCTCCAACAGCTTAAATAGCATAAACTGGAAACTAAAATAACTGCTACATACCATTTATCCTCATAATGTAACAAGAAGTAGTAGTAACAAGTAACTAATCTAAACGTTTCATCAATGAATCAACAGCCAATTGATTCGTTGTGCATCATCTTTCCTATATTAGTCAAACAGCAGTGGTGTAGTCCAGGGTATACGCTGGTATACGGCGTATACCTACTTATTTTTCAGTCAGCATTGCGTATACCCACTTCTAAATCCCCCCTGATGCGCACCATTCAGTAATATCTGTGAGCCTGATTGCCCATTTTTTTCCTCAAGGATAGTGAAGCCATGACCCACCCTCCTCTGCCTCTAATTGGCTGGTACTCGCTGCTTTCACTGATTAGATTGGTTAACTTTAGGCATGAGAACTGATGAGCCAATCAGAGGTGGAGTAGGGCGGGTCATGCCGAGGAAAATATCGCTAATACCTCAGGTGCCAGTGAAAAAAAACAAAAAAAAACCTCAGGTGCCGGTGCCACTTGACTACGATAACGGCAGCAGACCAAACAACAGCTGAAGAAATAACACAAGCGGCGGTGTGCCACCCCAGTTGATGGAAGACATAATTCTGAGGTAAGTTTTAAGGTGGTTTCCAAATCAATCATTATTTTAAACTACTGGCAAATTGCCAGTGGCAATATGACTGCACATTTAGAGGAGAAGAGATAACACCATGTTTGCCTCATGATAAATACATTTTACATTCATCCAGGCTGCTTGTGTGACCAGTAGTAACTACAAACTGCTCCTAATCAAGTCATGATCATTATATAATAGTGAGCAAGTAGAAATGACAGATTTTTGGGTAAACTAAATCATAGTCTTACATGTCACTGTTTCTAAAACAGGGCTTTTTTCTGGACTACTTTAGAAAAAAAAAAAAAAAAAAAAAGGTGAAAACTGAGAGTATACCCACTTCTCCAGGGACCACTACACCACTACACCACTGTCAAACAGCACATGAACATGAACAAATCTGCTTTTCTTTATAGACTGACCGTCTTTTTAGATCAATATATACAACATATCTCTCAGTGCCATATTTATATTTTATCATCCCAAATGTATATCCATATATCATCAGCCCATTGCTCTTTATTCTGAGCAAACACAACCATAAATGTTGAGCTTTACACCAAACCCATAGTTATAGAACAATGTGCACACATCTCTCTTGACCAAGAGCTAATCATGTGTTTATCCCATATAAATATCTTTCTTATCAGCCTGCTTTCTTCCATATCAAGTAACAAATTCCATAATATATCTTCCAGCAATCCTCAAATATATGAGAAGCTTGATTTTTTTTTAGACCTGACTTGAATTTTAAGATCAGAATTTGACGATTTGAATTTGAGCAATTTGAATATAAGAACAGTAGATACATTCTGCTTTCAGTTAACATTAAATGTATTGTAAGATTTAAATTACAATATAAAAACAATTGTTTTCAGTCATACCGAGGTGGCCATTTTGGATATAAACCACCACAGTAACAGCAATCCAAAAGCTCGAAACTCTCTGATCTCAGCTTCCCATTTTATGTCCAAGACTTATACCATTTGCCAAACAAGCCTTCATCTTAGCCTCATCAGGACTGATTTTGTTGTTGCATGTGATCCTACAACCTCAAGTATAGCTATTGCAGCCGAACCATGTTGAGTTGTCATATAAAACTTTTGAATTTTTCTCAGCTCCTGCTGACCGACAGTGGAGGGCTGAACTGGGCTGCTCCAAGTGTGAAATGTGGAGCTGTGTGAATGTGAAGCAGGGCGGGTCTATAAAAAGCATGGTGGTCTGTCAGCTCGGCCTTGTGAACGGCTTAAAATACACCTACAAGGTTTTTTTTGCCATCATATTTGACTTATATCAGAGTGGGAAATTCCCACATTGACACGTACGACAAAATTAAATTTCCCCAGAAACTGGATCATTCGCAATTAGAGAATCAAAGTAATCAAAATTATATTTCATCATAACTTGACAGTATGAACTGAAAACTGTTTCATGTATGATATGCGCATAAATGGCACAATTTGAGAATCATCCAGTATTGAAAGGCATCCAACTCCCTCTTTGCCTCAAGGGACCACAGAAATGAGTGTTGCTGAATGTCTGTGGCTTCCCAGTGAGGAGCATTGCTGTATCTGTGTGTAAGTGGGCAGTAAACATTCCTTCTGCTCCCTTTGCTCTCTTCAACTACTGGGCAAAAATCCACATTTGTATCTAATGATTCAAGATCCATTTTGTCTGATGGAAGATCTAAACAAACTAGAGCTTCAGCCACACATAATGGTAATAAGAAAGCCAGTTTTATAGGCAGTAGATCTTAAGAGCTGCACGCTGGGACGCACATCAGCACAACAGCTGTGCTTTCTGTAACACGCATACAATTATGCAAGGTGAGAGGCAGAAACTTACCATTAGGAAAGACTTTCTACTGCTGGATTGAATTATTGATGGAACAATTTTCTTCTGCACCCTCCTGCTTTGTGCCTTGTTTGGTTTAACAATACCTTTACAAGGATCATTTCTCAGGGCATTGCTTCCCA
Organism: Sander lucioperca; assembly: GCF_008315115.2. Taxonomy (NCBI): domain Eukaryota; kingdom Metazoa; phylum Chordata; class Actinopteri; order Perciformes; family Percidae; genus Sander; species Sander lucioperca. Next base: position 11,919,890 of record NC_050184.1, read on the forward strand.
AGATATACTGCACGAGATGTAATAATACAACTGCTGCACTTTTGCCTTTTCACCACAAGAGGTCAGACTGCTCCTAACCAGCCCTCTACTCTGCCGTGATGAGGAGTACATCTCCATATCGGGGTTCAGGGAGCTACAGTAAAAGAGTCTTTGACAAGCTAAGCTTTTCTATAAGTTTCTTAACCCTCGTCTTGTCTTCCCGTCCACCATTAACTTGTTAGCCTTCTGGGTCAAAATTGAAGATTACATTTTCCTTTTCTATGGCACTTTTTTCAAAGCTTTTTTATTCATGGTCAATGAACCCAATTTATATGACATTATACCTCATTTTTGAATTAAAAAAAGCAGAAATGATGAATATTTTTTGACTAAAAGCTAAGATCACAGGATTTTGAGTGAATCACAGACTCACTTATCTCAAAGTTTAGTCAGGATACGGTTTTGAAAACATTTAAAAGTTTTTTTTTTTTTTTTTAAATGCTATAAAATTGAATAAAAGTAATCATTAATTTAACCTGCGAAGAACGTTGTATGTACATCCATGCGTCCATGTTAATTTTAGGCAATTTGGTTGACAGAAACCAAAAACTTTGAAAACGGGTCAAATTTGAGCCGAGGACAACACAAGGGTTTTTAGGGTCTTCCAGCAGTCCCAGAGGGTGTTCCAGTGGTCCTAAAACAGGGTCACTCAGAAAGTCCCAAGGTCCTTGAAGATAGAGATTTTTGTCTGTTTTCCAAGGTTCCCTCAGTGGGGATCTAGGTTTTACATTATATGTCATTTAGCTGACGCTTTTATCCAAAGCAACTTACAATTATGTATCAGAGGTTGCACACTTCTGGAGCAACTAGGGGTTAAGTGTCTTGCTCAGGGAGACATTGGTTGATGTATAGCAGTGGGAGTCGAACCTAGGTCTCCCACACCAAAGGCATGTGTCATATCCACTGCGCCACCACCACCCACATGAAGGTTCTCTTGGGTTTCTTCAGTGTGTTTTAGGGTTCCTTGGGGAGATTTCAGGAATTCACGAGTTTAAATAGTACTTGATGAACTTTGGGTTTTTTCAAGGGTTTTCAGTTATTTTTTTTATAAGGGGTCTCAGGGGTCCATGGGTTTCTTGAGGGAGTTCCATAATTTCCTAATGGTATTTTAAGGTTCATTGAGGCCTTTTTTAGGAGTTCTTGAACAATTGCTTCATAATTCAAAATGTTATCAGCATGCCCTCCAGGGAAACCTTAAAAAACAACCTCCAGAAACCCATGGACTCCCGAAAATTCCCTGAAATCCCATGGAAATACATTTCAGCGGTCCTTATTCCAGGCTAATACAATTTGAAGCTCAGGCATATCAGTGAACAAAATCCCCCGCATGCAGGTTTTCTTGTGACAAAACTTAAAAAATGAAAGGAATATGTATGATCTGTATTGTTGTCATAGAAATAATATTTATATGATTGTTGTTCTTCTGTTGTTCTTCTGATCAGTTTGAAAATAGTTGCGAGTACCTAATTTAAGGCTTGCTGCACATTTATCGCTAAACGTTTTGTTATTTAATTTTCAAACCTCTGATTGTTGACTCCCCTACCTCCCATCCATTTTTGTGGATATAGTGAGAAGTTCTGACATTACTGTAAGAGTAAGCCTATATTCATATATCCCAAGGGCAAAGAAAAGGAAAAAAGGTTATTTTAAAGGGAAAATAAACTTGTATCAACACACAGCTCTTTCTTATTGAGATCTCTATCTTATTGAGATTTCTTTGAATGCTGATGTCGGTGTCTGGTGTTTTGCTAATGTTATCAGCACCATCCTCCCGTGCCCATCAAATAATGTTTCTTTGCCTCCTTTTTTCTGGCTAATTCATTTTAGAATAGCTCCTAAAACATGGAATGGCTTGGTTGACATGGCAACGGGTTTTTCCCCATGATGAAGGCAGGGGCACTGTTGCTGCAGATGACGTCAGCAAAGCCCTGGTTAGAGTATATCAGCATTCACACAGGACTGTGTGTGATTGTTTCATGGTGTGTGTGTGTGTGTGTGTGTGTGTGTGTCTTACTAGATCTTAGTGCTGCATTCAACATTATTGACCATACCATCCTCTTACAGATACTGGAATACTTAGTTGGCATTAAAGGAATCGCACTAAGCTGGTTTATCTGATCGATCTCAATTTGTTAATATTAACGGCGATTCCTCCAGGCACGCTAAAGTTAGCCATGGTGTTCCACAAGGCCCAGTGCTTGTGGATCAATTCTATTCACCTTATATATGCTTCCCTAGGCAATATTATTAGGAAACACTCAATTAACTTTCATTGTTACGTGGATGACACACAATTATACCTATCAATTAAGCCAGATGAAATGAAACAGTTTCCAAACTTCAAGCATGCATCAAAGATATAAAATGATGGATGACCTACAATTGTCTGATGTTAAACTCAGACAAAACTGAAATTATTGTGCTGGGCCCTAAACACCTCCGAACCTCATTATCCAAAGATATAGCTACTGTGCCCTGGCCTCCAGCACTACTGTCAGAAATCTAGGAGTTATTTTTGATCAGGATATATCTTTTAACGCCCACTTAAAACAAACCTCAAGAACAACCTTTTTCCATCTTCGAAACATTGCCAAAATTAGGAATATCCTGTCTAAAAACAATGCTGAAAAACTAATCCATGCATCTGTTACTTCCAGGCTGAACTACTGTAATTCCTTATTATCGGGATGCTCAAATAAAACCCTTAAGACTCTCCAGCTGATCCAGAATGCTGCAGCGAGTGTTCTGACAAGAACTAAGAAAAGAGATCATATTTCTCCTGTATTAGCTTCTCTGCTTTGGCTCCCTGTAAAATCCAGGATTGAATTTAAAATCCTTCTTCTAAACTACAAAGCTCTAAATGGTCAAGCACCATCATATCTTGAAGAGCTCATAGTACCTTATTGTCCCACTAGAGCACTTCGCTCTTACTTGTGGTTCCTAGAGTCTCTAAAAGTAGATTGGGAGCCAGAGCCTTTAGCTATCAGGCTCCTCTCCTGTGGAACCAGCTCCCAGTCTGGGTTCGGGAGGCAGACACCGTCGCTACATTTAAGAGTAAACTTAAAACTCTCCTCTTCGATAAAGCTTATAGTTAAGGAGTGAGGAGTTGCAGCGTCCGGCTAACCCAGCCCACCTGCTCTCCTCATAGTCGTCAGATTCATTTACCATATAATCAATAATATAATAAAAAAGCTTCTCTCTCCTCTCTCTTTTCATTTGTGTGCATCCATGTCTCAGAAATGCTTGATACTAACCTAGCTCTGGGGAGCCTATTCCCCGGAGTCCTTATGTTTTTGTCTCGCCCAGCATGTTTCCTTGGATTAGGGTGGCACCAAGATCATGGTTGCAGCTGTCGTTGTGGTCCTGCTGCACTCCCTGCTACACCCTGCTACGCTCTGCAGTGCCCTGCAGTGTCCTGCAGGGCCCTGCTATGCCATGAACTACTCGACTACTATGTCTGGTCATTGTTCCATTATCTTTATTGTGACTGTTATTGCCACTGTTCATCACACCCCCAACCGGCATCGTCAGACACCGCCTACCAAGAGCCTGGGTCTGGCCGAGGTTTCTTCCTAATAGGAAGTTTTTCCTCGCCACTGTCGCACTGAATGCTTGCTCTTGGGGGAATTACTGGAATTGTTGGGTCTTTGTAAATTATAGAGTATGGTCTAGACCTACTCTTTCTGTAAAGTGTCTTGATATAACTCTTGTTATGATTTGTTACTATAAATAAAATGTAATTATATTGAATTGAATTGTGTGTGCGTGTGTATAAAGGTGTTATTGAGTCTATTTGTTGAATTTTATTCAGTGAATACTAGAAATTCAAGATTCAGCTCACAGTTTATGGAGCAGAAACATTATAATAATATATTATATTCAATCAACATTTATTTATATAGCACTTGATTAATTGATTGATTGATATTATAATATCGACTAAAATCTATTTGATAAGCAACATACATTTAAAAAACAAACTACATAATGATCAGATTTTGCTTGTTCATATAATTCATACAGGAAAGCCCATTCTGACATATGAAAACATCTTCTAAAACCTGAAATATATATAAATATATATTACTCTTACTGTCACCACAATGGTGAACAAGCTTTTAGATGATCTATTACTGTATGTGACATACGTGACAAAACATATATAGTGCTGAGTATCTAAAACTACCAAAGGTTTCTATAAAATTTCAGCCAGGTTTTCTTTAACTTCATTTTTAATTAATCATCGATTTTGAGAAAAACATTTAAATATTTTTTCATGTCAGGTTTCAAAAGAGTGTATTGTTTTGCCAACAGTATTAGAACATTTTGAATTGAGTTATTATAACTGGGAAACAAGACCACACTCCTCTCTCCCTCTAATTCAAATCACCTGCGCCTCTCTAATTGACCGACCTGCGAGTTAAATATACAATCACCTGTCAGGACCTATATATGTGTGTGTCTAATCCTCTCTCACCCCCAAACCCTTTTCGTCTCCTGTCTAGTAGGGCACCACGACAGCTCAGCAGTTAACACCATCCCCTTATAACAAAAAGATTCTGGACTTAAACCCTTTTCATCCCTCCCCTAGACCCTAATCATCCCATCGTACATCCTTCCAAATTAAACTACTTTTATACTGAACAATGGTGTGGTTGGTTGTGTGTTAGTGAAACCCTACAAAGCCCTATAAAGATAGGTGATACTGCCCAGTAATACACCGTACATTGGTAGCAACAAGTAGACATTATTGTCTACTGTAAAGCAAGGTTAGAATAGAATACAATTAAAATATCCAAGATATAGCTCCGTCATCAAGCCCTACATTCAAATTGAGATACAGTAGGATGGAGAGGAATAATAAAGTGGGAGGAGAATAGAAGAAAAAATAGAAGGGAGGAGATTCGAAATCGTCAGCAAACAGGCATTCATGCTTTCTCCCCGATTTTCTCTCTCTCTCTCTCTCTCTCTCTCTCTCTCTCTCTCTCTCTCTGTCCCCCCTCCCCACACTTTGTCTGTGGCGCTCTCTCACCTCTCTCCTCATATACAGAGAAGTCAGACAGTGCATCAGTCTGCATTTCATCTGGCATCCTCTTTTACTTTCCCCCTGCCTCAGCTCCTCACTTCTCTCTGCTCCTCTGCTGACTGATACCTCTTTTTTCCCTTCCTCTTTCCTTTTTTTCCTCCCTTTCACCCACACCTCATCCTCAAGCCACCATGGTGAACAGATAACCGCCCGGCCGTCCTGACACCATGGGTGCCTGCCTCTGCAAAGGTCACAAAGGTCAGTGCCCCGAGTCCACCTGTTTGTGTCCAGGTCTGTGTGTGTGTGTGTGTGTGTGTGTGTGTGTGTGTGTGTCAGGAAGTGTCGACAGCAGCCAACAAACACTTGAGGGCTGTTGTAGAAAGTTACATCAAGCTTTTGAGGGATAGCTCTGCATGTGAGAATCTAGAAAATAACAGTAAATGAAATTAACGGGATCGTTGAGGTGTCGACAACCACCTTTTTGGCCTAGCAGAAGTCTTTGCATGTGAATCCATCATAGGAAGGATGGAACTGATGCAGAGGACAAATTCTGCATTCTGAAAGCATTCATTTGAAAAACTAGTTTTCATCTGCTATTTCCCAGCTTCACTGGATCTTGAGTGACTCCATGGAGATTGCTTTAGAAATGAGACTTGGGGTGCAGGAGGTTGATGATAGGGATTGTGAGGATCAGCAAACAGTAACTGTGGCTTTAGGACATAACAGCTCCATCCGAAGCTCGTCATCTGTGACTTGAGTTGCAATTTTCTCTCTCATATTTTCTCTCTTTCCCTGCTTGGATTATTTCCAAGCAGGGACAGAGAGAAAGTATGTGGTGTTTGTTGTATGGATAAAATAATGATGCCTCATCTGGCAGAAGGGCCTTTTTTTTAGGAAGAACACAAGCACAAGCATTTGTTGTAGCAAATGATCTAATAAAAAAAAAAGTGATTTCGGTGTACCAGCTTTCTGTGATACCACCAGAACAATCTACATGTTATTTAGTTAGTATATGACATTTAACACCATGTCACACACTCACACATTATTTGCAGCCTGAATCTGTGATGCAGTTTGACAATATTTTGTGAGACAAAGTCTGCTTTTGTTCAGGAAGGGTCCCTTTTAACAACGTGGAGGGTGATGAGAGCAGCGCTTTCAATCTGGGAAGAAAGAGAGAAGGCAGCTGTGAGGCTACAGACAGACAGCTAAGAGAACAACAGGAGTGTGTATCTGTGTTCAAGTCTGTGTGTGCGTGCGTGCGTGCGTGCGTGCGTGTGTGCGTGCGTGCGTGCGTGCGTGTGTGTGTGTGTGTGTGTGTGTGTGTGTGATGTGAGTCAGGGTGGGATTTAACCCCACAAAGACAGTGGATTGGTTCTGGGGTCTTGATGGGTTTCTTGACCTGCTAATAGCACTTCATGAGGCCAGAGACCAGATACAGCCCTGTGTGTGTGTGTGTGTGTGTGTGTGTGTGTGTGTGTGTGTGTGTTCTGGCGATCGTGACTTAAGTAAATGGAAGGGGATCACTCCCCTCCTGTTGCTGTCGTGTTTCCATAGCGACAGCCAATTGTCTTGATGACACCTCCCAGGGGAAACCCAGGCATGTGTTTGTATTCCTGCTGCAAATATGTGTGTGTGTGTGTGTGTGTGTGTGTGTGTGTGTGTGTGTGTGTGTGTGTGTGTGTGTGTGTGTGTGTGTGTGTGTGTGTCCACTGACCTTTTTAATGATGTTAATTCTCCATCGCTATGTACTCTGCTTAATTTCCTCTCATCATTCATATGATCCTCATCACCAGCAATTTAAAATCAAATAGGCACAGTGTGTGCCGGTGACAAGTTAAGTATGCAGAGGGGCTCCAGTTAAATGACTGGATGAGGATTCAACACTCTCTCTCTCTCTCTCTGTCTCTCATCCATTTAGAGCCTCACTTGACCCCTGGCCGTTACGCATCAATAAATACAAACACACACACACACACACACACACACACACACACACATAGAGCATGAATCCAACACCAGTATTTGTGTGTGTGATTCCCGACAGAGCCCCACCATCCCATAACAGCAGCGCAGGACCAGATTGAGGAGGGTCAGCCATCCTCTGTCAAGGTGAGTAAAAGCAGTGACATTTACCTTATGGTTTTTGGCCTTATAATCAGCCTTTTCTTGTGTCCACCTCTCATATGTAAGCAACAAGTATTGGCTTTTACATTGTGGGTTCAATAAACAGTTTGCACAGAAACTATTTTCTAGCAAGAAAAAAAAGTCCCTATAAAAACTGTTGATGCTGTGTTCTGTGAATTATCCAGAGGCTATTTCTTTTTGAAATTTTCAATTAAAATGGTCAAGCTGTGAGCAATGGGAAACAAAATCTATTCACTTAAATTTGATTGAGGTAAGAGAATAAATCTCAGAGACAGATATCTTAAACTCTGGGCAAATAAAACCAAAATTATCAGCATTTCTATTACCATTAGCGATAGGCAATAAAAAACATGTTTTTCTATGATTCGGGTGAGCCGACCCTTTAAATGTTTACCAGCAGTTGTGCTGATTGAATAAGAGTGAAATAAGCAGAATCTTTAATGTTTACACCTGCTTGCTTCAAAATGATCTGTAATTCTTTTAATACATCGCACACGGTTCAGATTTATCTTTTTTAATTTAGCTAATTATTTGCCTATATGTTTATTGCACAGTAAGATAGCTGTTCGGCTGCATTTTATGATTAATATCTCTTTCATTCATAACATGTTCAGTCTGTTCATCAGCCAGGCTCCATGCAGGCTTCTGGAGTGAAATTGCATGATTCATCAGCTAGCTTTCTCTACATTTGTCTTTTAAATATGAACATCTGCTATTTAAAAGTTCACCAGCATTTTACAAATTCTTAAACATTAAAAAAGCATTAAGTCTTGGTATTTTACGTAGAATCTGTGTATTCACAAAAAAGAGTTATTGTTTTGTATTTAACAGGTTGATTTAGCTAACTGTAGCTAGTGTTGCTAGCTAGCTGGACAGCTATTGGCAGAAGACACTTAAAGGTGCAGTAGGTAAGCCTTATAAAACTAACTTTCTGTCATATTTGCATAGACTGTATAATATTAATGGACAAAGCATCCGGTTCGGCAAAGTGCTGCAAATGCGGAAGTGCCTTAAACCTGCATTCTATCTGAATTCCAGCAGGGCGCGGATCAACAAAATCAACGAGACCATAATTCAAAAAATTAACATCATTCTGTGTTGCAGAATACTTAAAACTAGCAATTGAGACCATAAACTCATTATGAAAATGTTTACTGAGGTAATAAATCAAGTGAGAAGTGGGTCACTTTCTCATAGACTTCTACAGAAACCGACCTCCTTTTGCAACCGCATGTGTCGCATTTCCTGGATCTTCGCAATCCTACCTACAGCACCTTTAATGGAGAGCGTAGAATTTAGGGGGATCTATTGGCAAAAATGGTATACAATTTTCATAACTGTTTTCATTAGTGTATAATAACCCGAAACTAAGAATCGTTGTGTTTTCGTTAGCTTACAATTAGTCTCCATTGCCAGACCTTCCTCCACAGCGCTGCATAGGAGGGTCTGGCTAGTCCACACAGCATTCCGGGATGGGAGAAAAACGTGCTCTGATATATTGGCATTTCTTTAAACCAATCACAATCGTCTTGGGCGGCACTAAGTGCTGGACGGAGCCACAGTGCCACTGCAAAATAGCCTCGGAAAGGAACTTGTTTTGGTGGAACATGTGTACGTTCAAAAGTTGTTTGAGTCGTGCAACAGAAAACTCAGATTGGACAGAGTTAGCTAGCTGTCTGGATTTACCCTGCAGAGATCTGAGGAGCAGTTAACCACAGTCCTAATAAATCGACAGGAGTTTAAAACGTTGTGGATATAGCTTGGAATGAGCCTGCCATGTTTCTACAGGAGTCCAGAATGGACAAACAAAACACTGACTGGAGAGGACCTTTCAACCTTTGGCATTTTTAGGTTACCTGAAGCCCAGAGTAGGTTTTACTACACGCTTGGAAAGGGAGGGGTGAGCAGAGGGGTATTCAGTTGGTTGCAATCTGCAACCTCTCTGCTAGATGCCACTAAATCTGCTGCTCATTTAAATGTATTACTGCCCCTGAAGAATTAAAAAATGTCAGTTTAGAGTTATAGACTTTTACTAAAGTAGGAAATGTTTGTGAATGTAGGATTCTCTTTTGCACCCCTAGTTCAGTTGGGTGAATTACATTTACACTCAGGTCCAATATGTAATATATGTACTGTAATAAATCCAAAAAATGACCCCAATGCATCATCAGATATTAAGGAAACATGCTAAGTTGAAATACTATCTTTTCTGACAACAATGTGTGTTTAGCGATTGTTGCCTTAATTCTGAGCCAATAAAGTGTGTTCAATTGGGTGGAGAGGACGACAAGGTAGTGTTATTTTTAGCGGTTCCTACAGTAATTCTAAGCCGAAAAAGTTTGTCTATGAGTTGTGTACAGAGCTCCGCATTATTACGGGATTTATGACAATGTCAATATAGCCAGCATCTAACGTTAGCTACTCCGCTGTGCTGTGGAGTAATGTCTGGCTATGTGAGACAAGCGTCTAACAACATTGTTGTGGATGCTGTGGTCTCAGCCTGGCAACCTCCGTGAACTTCGAGTCTGGGGAGGAGGGGGCGGGGGAGACGACGCTCTTCAGTATTTTCAATTTGCACTGCAGTAACTATTTTAAACACTAGCTGTCAGTAATGCATATTGCACCTTTAAATAAGAATTGTAAAACAATTATGAAAAAATAATAAATTTTTTTGGTTTCTCAGATGGAAGGACCAAGAAATTCAAAAGAATCCTGGGGTTTGCAGTGACCGCACATCTGGCAACGAAGCAGAATGCTTTTGATGTGAAAAACAGAAACAGCTTTTATTTGCCCAAGAGAATGCTTGGTTTTCCCACTTTACTCATTTTACATTCAAGTGACTTTTATGCAGAATTGTATCATCTAGTTTCTAGCAGTCTGAGGTGGAACCATGCACTAATATGTAAGCATGTCACTGTAAACCTAGCTTTAGTTGGAATTAAACTTCTCAGTGGTCACTACTTCTTCTTTCATGTTTTGTTAAAAACCATATTCATTACTAAATCACATTAGTTGTTTGTAATAATCAGCTTAAGTATGCAGTGCACAGATCATATTAAAGCTGCTCTAAGTGATGTTGGGTGACGTAACTTCTTGTCGTTGTCTAGGACAGCTCTCCTCTAGCTTACTTCCCTCTTTACGCTTCTCTCTCCTCCACTCCCCACACCCCCCTTCATGTGCACATGCACTAACCCCCCAACCCCCACCCACAAATCCTTCTTGTCGGCTGGAACACTGTTTGTTATGTTTCGTGGTGCAGGTTGGCGCAGTTTGTTTTTGTTGCCGTTTGTGGAGCCTGGGCTGTCTACAGAGACCGCGTTTTTTTTTTACAGTGTGTTCAGGGGACAGACAGCTAGCGGATAGTAAGGAGATGTTTGCTGTAAAAAAATGTTGTAGCCTAAAAAACGCGTGACATTGCTTAGAGCACCTTTAAGCAGAGGTAACTAAGGATGTTAAGTTTCTGTACGGGAGGGGCGGGGTCATTTGAACTGTTCTGTGTTGAACCGATGCAAAGGCTCATGAAAAAAAAAAAAAATGTTCTGAATGGTTTCTGTCCTAGTTAAAGTGTGTTTTAATAATGTTCTGTAATGTTTTGGTTGTGCATTTATGTTATCTGAGTTTTAGTTGTGTATGGTTGATTTAGTGTTCATGTTAATTTACATTTATTATTGCACCATAACTGAGACCTAGGTGGGGACTGATAGGGTCTGGACAGTGAGAAACTGTTCAGTCACATGTACATAGTTGGAAATCAGCAACCCTGACTCCTGAGTGAGACTTGTTGAGCAAGACAATACTCTTCTGTTTATTGGCAACAAATGTTTTGTTAAAGCTACATTGTGTAAGAATGTCTCCCATCTAGCGGTGAAATTGTATATGACAACAAACTGAATATTACTTTTTAGCCCTTCCTATTCCGAGCGTGTTTCAACTGCTACGGTGGCCGAACCCAAAATTAGCTCTTAGTATCTTCATCGTTTACTCGCAGCTGTTCTAGCTCCAATATTAACTTTGGTCTTGTTGCTTTGCCTGTCGCGTTGTCGTTTTAATTCTCTTTTTTCCTCCCGGCTGGCATTCATCACGGTGCCACTGAGTCTAAAAGTGCAAAAGGCGGAGGTATGTCCCTCTTTGGCTAAGGTATTTTAAAGATGGAGGCACTACATGGCGGCCGTCATTCGAGCGACTCGCCTGTATGTATTCTGAATGATTCTAAATGGCTTACGAGAATACTTTGATTAGTTGGTGGAAGTAATAACATATGAATGAGCGCATATTTGTGAAAGAACAAAGGGTTTTTTGCTAAGAATCAACAAAAAAAAATTACACAATGTAGGTTTAACTTTAGTCTTAAAATCATACTGACATGAAGGAAAATAAAACAGGATTTATATGAACAAATATTTGTGTAGTAGTGAAGAACCTAATGTTATATATTTGTTATGTTTCTTTGCATGTTGAAAGCTATAGTGCGTAGTTTCTGTCTCCCCAATTAGGAATTGTAAGTAATGACAACAAAACATGCATGCACATGATACAAGCCTTCCGTGATCGCGCACGGAGGATTAAAAAAACATGATGGACTCTTCAGAAGAGGTCATTATCTTCACTGGATTTTCTGCGCGCAAAAGTCGCCAGACGACACCAGTTTCTGAACATAGCCATTCTGAGAAATACCAAGAGAGTTGTGTGGAGCCAATAGTCTTAATTAGCTTTGTATCAACTCATTTGGCAATGGCTTGAATATAATGGAGGTTGATTAATATAAAAAGTTACGCACTAAAGCTTTAACTTAACATGCTTATTTTAGACAACATGACTCCAGAAAAAAATTATTTATGTTTACTAATGATTTTTAGTACTGACTTGATTTAGTAATAGACAAAACTTGATTTGTCTACTGCATCAACTTACCGCTCTGTGTGAATACAACTTGACCTGTTAAGTTTCACCTTGTGTAAAAACTGCAAATTTCTAGTAAAGCCAACTAAACAGTGTACTTACTCATAATCCAATTTTGCTTGCAACATAGGCTTTAATTTTAGATCAAGAATACTAAACCAAGCGACATGTATTTGAAGTGCAATTTCTCTTTCCATATTAATTACAGCTTTTTTGGAGAGATTTTTTGCATCTCTCCATCACATCTTTTATTGATTATGTGTATATTAATCTGTAGTGTAAAGCAATAAACTAAACTAAACAGCTACTTGAGTTTAAAACACCTTCTTTCGATTGAGTGTGAATACTGCAGGATTTTCACAAAAGACAGCTGTTATTGTCATAATCACCATTTTTATTGTGTATGTGGGTTGAGTTGTCACACACAGGACATGATTGCCAGAGGAGGATGTATGCAAAGAGCTTATGTGTGCATCTGTGTGTATAGTGTATGTGCTGTTTTTTTTTGTGTATGTAAAGGTCATAACTACTCGGTTGAAAACATCATACAAGATGCTTTAAAGGGCTTTATATTACTATACAAAGGGGTTACCTGCTCATCTGTGAGATGAAAAATCTCTTTTTGTCATAAGAAACCCATTCAAAAACCCATGTCATAAATGCAGTGGCAACAAGCTAAATTGAAGCTATTTTTCTTAGTTTACACTGGAAATACAAGCTTTTTACCTTACATTAATGATAAATATGTGATATTCTCCTTCTTCTTGTGCATCATATTGTGCAGGATGGCCAGAATCCAACCAATGGCAGTGTGGCAGATAAAACCAGTGGCTATGATATAGGCGAGCTGGCCACTTCCTCTTTGATGGGTGAGACACACACACACACACACACACACACACACACACACACACACACACTCACACAGAGACAAGATTGGCAAAAACAGCAAGCTACAGTATTAACCATGGGAGGTTAGTAATGTAATTTCCCTCCTCCTTCGTGCCCTTTCTCTCAAACATATGCATGCTGTAATGCCAATATATCCAGACAGACATGAGTAAACAGTCAGGTACAAGCACACACACGCACGCATGCACGCACGCACGCACGCACACACACACACACACACACACAGGTTTCTTTCTCCCAATTGATTTTCCCTTTTCCCTTCCCTTTTTCATTTTCTTTTCCCTATTGTGTTCGTCTGCCTCATCTCCACTGTTTCCCTCTCTCTGCAGGAGGTTAATTATCGGACTTAATGTGTTATTCCTTGCTGAACTTTCCCCAGTGAAAGCTCTTTTATTAGCCCAACAGTATAATTATGAAGGCTGTGAAAACCTCATAAATACATTAGACAGATGCAGACATTCAGGCAGACAGTTGAGAGGCTGACACCTGCTTTGGGTGACAGAACCGGTCGAGTAAAAAAAAAAAAGCTTTTTGACATTTGCTCAGACTTAATCACTTGTCAGTCATCATTTGTGCCCAAAGACTATATTTAGTATGCAGTTAGTATGATAAGGAAAAATGTCACATTTGTTCTGGTTGGTCTGAAGCCTTGAAATATGGTAGGGACATACTTTGGGCAAGTATCTAACATTACAACTTTGAAATCTTTAGATCACATGAAAAATGACTCTTTTTTTAAGTCTTCTTTAGGATTTACGATTTTTTAAATGATACGTTTTTTTCAAACATAAATGTGTGCATATCTTTGATATTCAACAATAATGTATTGGCGGAAAATTCATGATCCCCAGTGGATGAAGCCTAATGACCTTGGTGATCCCCTGACTTTAACTTTAGTGCCACTAGGTAAAATGTTTCAACAACTGTTGGATAATTGCCATGAAATGTGATCCCGACATTCATGTCCCCATCAGGATGAATTGTAACCACTTTGATGATACTTTAACTTTTCATCTAGCACCATCATCAGGTCAAAAAATTTAATTTGTTCACTACTTTGGTTTATATCCAAATGCCTGCAAAACTAATGGCATTTCCATCAGCCAGAACATGGTAAACAATATTGTCAGGATTTAGAGAAATGGCGGACCCAAAAAATGCAGAGACGACAGGGCAGTGTTGAGTTCGAGAATTTAATAAATAAAAAGGGATACAACAAATAGAGTCCTGAAGTAAGCAGGCAAAAATAGTTCCAAAAAAGTTGAGGAAATAAAAGACCAGGCATTAAAATAAACTGTCCCCATATTCAGCTGAACCACTATTTGGACGTTTGTGATGGACAGAACTCCCTTCAGTTTTGGGCCATGAATAAGCACACTCTCCCCTCTTTGTTCAAGGTGGCTGTAAGAGCGAATAAAACTAGGCACACACATACATACATACACACACAACACAAACTGCACTCTCTTTCTTTCTCTCTCTCTCTCTCTCTCTCTCTCTCTCTCTCTCTCTCTCTCTCTCACACACACACACACACACACACACACACACACACACACACACACACATGCAGACGTAAGTATGTGAATAAACGTAAGTATGTGAATAAAGCTAGGCACACATACACACACAACACACTCTGCACTCTCACACACACGCACATGCACATACACATACACACATTCACTCACCAATATTAATAACTTGTCACTCACTCTGTCTCTCAAACACGTACACATTCTTCTTACAAATACACTGACAAATATTAAAATATACTATTTATTCCATATGATAAATACACTCAGTCAATCTCTCCAAATTACGCAAAGGTGGTGGGATTCAGCTACTCTTAAAGAATATGGTATTGTTTCTTTAAGAGAAGGAAAGGTTAAAGGATGTGTTTCTGTCCCATAAAAGTGAGGCATGTTTGAAGAATATTATTTGACTTAGAAACCATTATATTTGAATTGTTTGAATTAATTTCATGATTTGATGTCATGTTTGAGGCATATTGAACAAATATGTATGTTGATTTATTGTTGGCCTAATATCAGTTTTAGGCTGTGCTTTTATCTGTATAAATTTAAACTGTTCAGATGTATGTGGCTTGGACGTAATGTCTTTTGAATATTGAGTAGGAAAAAATGCAAAAAACTCCAGCAGTTCATAACCAGTCTTTAGCTTGTTTAAAAATGGAAACTTTTGTATGACTTGACTTGTGACTTGCTTGACCAAAGCTATGACTTGACTTGACTTGCTTGATTGTCACAAAAAATGACTTGGACTTGCTTGAGACTTGAAGGTTAAAGTGATGGTTCGGAGTAATTTCACCCTAGGCTGCTTTGCACCTTGACCTCGAGCCAAACAACCCCCCAAAAGCTTTTTTCCCTTGTTATAACGTTGGTCGAGTTAGCGTTATCAGCTGGTTAGCTTAGTGCAGGCGTTAATGGATCCATGTTTGTATCTCGTAAATTACCCCACTAATAATGCCCGGAATGATATCAAACTTCTACAGTAGTACAAATAGTTTCTTTACTTATAAAATGAGGCATTAGAAAGTTTGTAACTATAGTCGATAGGACAAGATGCCACACAGTTGTATATATCCTGGCTGCGGTTTAAAAGCAATAGATGTTGTGCTCTGTGCGTGATCTTGCGGGATCTCGCGCGGTAGCAGCCGAGAGGAGTTTCCATCAGGCAAGTGTTATTTAAATATACTTCTGGTGTAGTTCCAAACTTTCTAATGCCCCGTTTTATAAGTACAGAAACTATTTGTACTACTGTAGAAGTTTGGTATCATTCCGGGCATTATTAGTGGGGTAATTTACGAGATACAAACGTGGATCCATTAGCGCCTGCACTAAGCTAACCAGCTGATAACACTAACTCGACCAACGTTATAACAAGGGAAAAAAGCTTATGGGGGGTTGTTTGGCTCGAGGTCAAGGTGCAAAGCAGCCTAGGGTGAAATTACTCCGAAACATCACTTTCAGACTTGAGACTTGCTTGTGACTTGCCCATGTGTGACTTACTCCTATCTCTGGCAGGAAGTAAAACAAGACATGACACGGGAGAAACAAACTACCAAATTAAACAGGAAACTGAACCAAAAAACATACACAAGGATGAAAACAGGGTAAAACGCAACAGAGAACACAAGAGACAGTAAACAACAAGGAAACGGGGAATACATTAACACAATAGAACAGGAAAAACTATAACAGAAAACCACAACCATGACACAATATACTGGTTAAACCGTGCTTCATGTTTTCAACATAGTTTATATTATAAAGACAGATCACTTCTATACAAAGTGTTAATGGTGTTGTCTATATAATGAATCAGATGTCTTGACACATTGATAAAAAATAAACAGGCAAAACAAACTATACCTTTTGGAATTATCAGCCCGTTTTTTCACGACCGCAGTCTGCAGATTTGATTTGCTTTGTTGTTGTTTTTCCACCACAGCTTGAAATCAACACTTGTGGCTTGCAAACAAGCAAATTACAGTACTTATCCATTTTACCCTCTTTAGGATTTGATTAACTGTTGTTTTCTAGAATTAATTAGTCCTGTGTAAATATCAAAGCTCTGACTGAAGCACCTACAGGTTTTATAACACTCAATGTTTGTTCATCTGTCTGTGTTTGTTCATCCACTCTGTTTCCTCACAACATACATGCCTCTCATAATGCAATATATGTCTATTTTTGTAACGGGATTTATTCCTGACTGACTTTGGTTACTTTGTTAAACGTGTAAGCTTGTGTTACTGTAGCAAGACGATAAACAAGACTGAGAAATCCAATCATTTCTTACAGCAACCAAGGAAACTCAGTACTCAATAGCCTCGGGAAGGAACTTGTTTTGGTGGAACATGCTCTTGTACTGGTGGTCCCACGCACTCGTTTGAAAACTAAAGGTGACCGTTCCTTTGAAGTGGTAGCTCCGACTCTGTGGAACGCCCTTCCTATTACCTTACATTCTGCAGTCTCAGTTGACGCTTTTAGAAAGCAGCTGAAGACAGTTGTTTAAACTCCCTTTTGTCTCATGTTTGTAATTTTGGGTTTTTAGTCTTTTAATCTTCATTGGTATTGTATTTGTTTTTGCTTGTTTATTTTCTGTTTTGGATCCTACTGTATTTTAACAAATGTCTTTTGTGTGAAGCACTTTTTGACTCTGTCTGTAAAAGGTGCTATAACAAATAAAATTATTATTATTATTATTATTATTATTGTTCAAAAGTTGTTTTAGTCGTGCAACAGAAAACTCAGATTGAACAGATAGTCTAGCTAGCTGTTTGGATTTACCCTGCAGAGATCTGAGGAGCAGTTAACCATAGTCCTCATGAATTGACTGGAGTTAAGAATGCCAAAACAAAGAAAGCGGAAGGTAACGGACACCCGGACGAAAACTAGGGACATGCGGAAACGTCGACAACAAGACTGTAACAGTATTGTTGATCCATCATGAAAATGTTTTAGTTTTGTTTACACAGACAATCACACATTTTGGCATACAAATCAAATATTCTTTCTCACATGAGAACAGAAAAAGGCATCCACATTTGACACTTTCATATATAGTTTGTGTTGCATTTTTTAATTCAACATAAGAACCCTAACAGGCCTATGCAGTTGCACAGTCAGTATCCCGTAACAGCATAGTGTTTTTAATACTCTTCGTTGGCTGCAGCCTGCACTATAGCTACAATTCAACAGAGAAATCTGGCTTGCTGCTGCCCACTGCATTCAGAGGGACACATGATTATTCTCTGGGGTGCGAACGTCAACCTAATATGATTTGGTCCTTTTCTCACTGCAGTGTGGAAAGTAAGGCCAAAATATTCCATTTGAAAAACAATAGGATTTTCCTGTGGTGTGCACATAACTTAAATAGATGCAAGCATAGCTTCCTCACCATCGAGCGTCAGCAGAACAGCATCATAACAGAGTCGTCACAGTGTGAACGCAGGGTGAGACAGCAGTGGGAGTTGCAGTGCACAACAAAGCACAGAGAGTCTCTATGTGTTGGGATCAAATGAGAATAACACGTTGGGATGTTTTTCTCGGGTTTAATTAGCCCAGGATGAATGCCAACTCTCTTAGCTTCCTTCTTTCATTTAACTGTATCCATTTCTCTCTAAGCTTGTTACCCTGTCCCTCTCTCTCTCTCTCTCTCTCTCTCACTTGGCATTCTTCTGCCTTTTTTCTTAACCTTCTTACCTTAACCTATCCTCCTCGTTGTCTTTTTCCACCTTTGCCTTTTCAAGCTTTCTCTTTTGTCCTTTTACATCTATTAAGTATATATGTTCTGCAAAATGACCAAGGTATGCTGTCACTTTCACTTGAACTCTTTATTTCCCTAGAACTTTATACCCTTGCCTCTTGTGATTAAAATAAATTATGTTTTTTGTGGTTTTGCCAAGTGATTCTACAGGTTATGAATAACATACTGTAGATATACAGGACAGCACCTCCTACTGCTTGAAAGGAGTCCATTTAGTGCAAGCAACAGAGCTGTAGATTTAATGCTTGGATTTAAGTCAGTCATAATAATGAGGACTTGGGACTTTGACTTCCATTGACTGCTATGACTAGCTTTACTTTAGACTTGATTTGAAACTTGAAAACAATAAGATTTATGTCTTACGTTTTGACCTGGTAAAATCCCAGAATTAAAACAAATGCCCTGATATACTCCAAAAAAGGGACGTACAGTTGGTAAATTGGCTTTTTGGAGTGAATCAACACTGACTGCACAAACAGAGCAGTCAAAATCGCGCAGACAACGCAAGGCAAATATTTGCTTTGCTTTCTGTCTGTACACATCTTTATAATTATATGCACTAAAAGGACTTGTTCTCAGTTATGTGTGAAGAAGTGTGAACACAGCGTAAGAATGAAAATGCTACAGTAAACACTGTCATTTCAAAAGTCAGCATTCAGAGAGCTGATGGACTTGCAACTGACTTGCAATTTCCTTAACATAAGTTTTGCCCTAAAGACTTGCTCTGGCATGCAAAACATTGTCTGAAATACACTTCTAAGTAAAACTACACAATAGGACCAAAGTTGTTTTGTTTTTTGTTGTGTCGTTGTTAATAAATAGCCATTTTAATTTTAAGTTATAATATATATAGATACAAACAAAGTGCTGTCTGTAAAAAAACAAGAAAACGTCCAATGCTCTCCAAAATCACCTTGGGTGATGGTACACTGTCATTTTCAGTCTTCTCCAATTCCTTTTCTATGGAGCTATCAGTAGATCAATATACTTTCTTCTCAAGTATAACCATTTCCTGATTCTTCTCACTCTGTGTCTCCTTTTTACATTTCCACATTCCACGTCCCTTACTGTGGCACTTTTTTTGCCCTACTCTATCACTTACTGTACACCATTTCATAGCCTATCACTTGTCTCCTTTCCTCTGTTACCACATGTACTGTCTAATCCACTTTATCAAGATGTATCCATCCTTCTCCCCCTTTTTAGGTCTGGTGGCCACGGTAAAGGAGCATATCACCAAGCCGACAGCGATGGCCCAGGGGCGAGTTGCTCACCTGATTGAGTGGAAGGGTTGGGGCGGAGGCAGCCAGGCCAGGGGAAGTGGGGTCGGTTGGAGTGGGGCCTGGGGGGGGATGGAGGCCGAGCTTCAGGAGGATGAACAATTCTACTCCCAAATGACCGACGAGATCAAGGAAGCTCGCTTCGCTGCAGGTGAGACAGACGAATGAAATGAATTCAAGAAAAACAAGATGTGCAAGATGTGGTCAGTGGGGATGAAGTGAAGCTCAGATCCCTCTGGGCATTGTTTCTGTTCGATTGGCTTTTACAGAGGTAGTGTCTACAAAAATCAATGGCCCTTAAGACGTCCCATGACAGTGACTTAAATCTAGTGCACTTATTTGATTTCCCTTTGTTCCTGACGGACTTGGTGAAAACAACTGGGGGTCGACTTCTGAGAAAAGGAACATAAAATGTGTATGTTACACAGGCGTAGCAGAACAGTTTGCCCTGGCTGAGGCATCCATGCATGTGTGGTCCATGAACGACAGCTCAGAGCAGCCCTCCACCAGTTTACAAGGTACGCCATGTAAAAGGATCACGTGTGTCACTGGAGCTTTTGGTCTAAGATTTCTCTTTTATCTTAATTTGAAATTTGCCCTGCAACATGTGCAGATCTGTTGTGTCTGAATACAAGTAAACCAATGGATTAAAACTACAAGGTAATAAGGCATTTCTGCTGTAATAGCTTCCGTCTGGATTTGGCTGATTATAATCTCAATGTCCTTATTTAAATGATGATGGATTTTTGAGAGAAATGAGTCACAACAGAGGACATAATTAATACCTGTTGCCTCAAATAATTGATTTTATGTATAGTATGCAAACATATGATATGATATACATTTTATTATATCATATATTTGCATAGTATACTTATATATTTGCATAGTATACATATGTTTGTATAACATAATATGTCATATAGTATGTTATATTACATTATATATATATGTGACTTATAAAGTGTCAAGTTTAGTTCCATCATAGTATTAATAGTGTCAAAAAACATTACCTGACGTTGTTGTTCAGTAGCTAGCTCAGAGATTATTGGCTAATGAAATTATTGATTTAGCAGGGGGGGTTAACACTTTTGCAAAGCACTGTATCTGTGTCACATTCTCATTAGGGACTGAGCCCCCTAAAGGTCTGATCCTAGAAAAATCATGTTTTTAGTGTTTCAAGTAGCAACCATTTGACTGATACTGTTATTATCCCTCCTCAGCAGCACAAAGCCATTTCTTGTCCCAGTTCCTGCTGGATGGTGGAAGCGTCAGTGTTCCTCAGCACCTGTACAGCATCCACGCCCAGACGTATGGCAACAACCGGGCAGCCAACCTGGTCCTTCCGCCAGTGGTCGACTGCATTTCCTCGACGTCCAACACCCAGCAGGACAGAGATCGTCCCATCGAGGACAGAAGCACTGCAACTGCAGAGGCTGCTGTCCGACACGTAGACAGCAGCTCACTATCCGAGGATGACGTTTTTTATAACTAGGCTCAACAGGAAAACAAGCCAGCAATGTTGATGGCAATCTCTAAATTGAGCCTCACTGAGGGGACTTGACTCGCAGCCACCAGCAGTAACTGATACAAAAAAAAAAAAATGTCGGTGAGATATTGCAAGAGGCAACTCCTCAAATGGCTTGTCTGGGAGGGTTTCAGCGCCTGAATGGTCTTCAGATACAAAGACTCTAAATTATATTTTATCCCCTGTAGAGGAGTATACTTTTGTGAATGTACATAGTTTCACTGTTACATTTTCATTTTGTAATCAGTGTACAATAAACACTTTCATATTATAGGTAGAACTGAACTGTGAAGAGTCAAACAACTGGTGTAAATACCTTGTTATTAAACATGAAGTTTAATATATGTGCTGTACAAGACTGTACAATTCAGTTTTTGATCCCTTTTCCCTTCACATTGATGATTGAACAATTAAATTAATTAAGTTAAGGGTCAATGATTTGAAGTCCAGCCTAAAGCAGTCTGAGTAGAGAAAATATGAAAGAAATATAAAATGTGTTTTTTCACCTGAATCTAAAGAGAAGAAGTCTGTTGTTAAAAAAGCGGACACACAATTATATGTCTGAGTCCCAGCTATGGTTAGCTATTATTCACACTTGTTAGTCTGAGAGCGACGGGTGAAGAGAAAACATGAGTGAAGAAAAACAGAAAGGGAGAAGGACACAGAACCTGTCAGCGTGCATGTGGTGGGTGTGTGTTTGCACATGTATGTCAGCATGCCTGTGTGTTTGAGAGTGTGAGATGGTTGGAGAATGGAGGTGTTAGTGTTACTTGCCATGGTGTTTCTTTTAGCACGGTTTACACTAAATGAAGCTATGCTGTGTGGTGCGTCCTGGCTGCTTTCCCTTTAGTTATCTCAGTCACAAAAACGGAACAAAAGGCTGTGCACGGCTAGGTGATCACATCCATCATGAAAGAAAAATCCTGAAGCAGAACAGGCGACTGATTTGAGGCCTAGTTACTTCCACAGTGCAAAAACAACGGCTTGCTCTGCGAAAGAAATGTGACAGTATCGATTTGGACAGTTTCACTCTGACAAGCTGCAAGTTATTGCAGTGTTGAATCTTGTTGTACAGACAGAATGATTATTTTATTAAAATCAATATAGTGTCTGAAAACTCAGTCTGGAATCACCAGGACACCAGCAAACAGGGACTGGAGCTGCTTTTCAGATACTATTAGATTAGATTCCTGTCGCATGTGGAATCTTAAGCAATATAAAGTTTCTTATTTAGTTGACTTTAAATGTCCTTAGAAAATGAGTTGCCCAAATTTAGCATAAGTCCTCTTGCATAATAATTGCATTGCATATGCAATCTTGCATAAAAATCTCCCTGAATCCTTAAGTGTGATTTATTACTTTTAATAATTGCAGTTTATTAAAACTTTTCATAAGTGTGACGTAGTGATGTCACCGTGGTCCATCATCTTAATAATGACTTTGGTGAGTGCAATCTTATCATAACGGATCGAAATGATGGCCAAAACAATGAAAACAAGACCCTTTAAAATCTGCCTCACACTGGATAATCATATGATGGCAGACATTAACTTTTCATTGATAGACTTTAAGACAAAGAAGAAACCTATATGGATGCTTAACTTAACATCGGTCATATCTTATTTATTTGTTGCTCTGGACTTTTTCCCTTCATATGTTTTCTTTTGGCAGGTTCATGTAACAACACAAGTTATTGATTTTGTAAAACATTTTATTTTGCTTTGATTTGCTGATGTTTGTTATTTAGTATTCAAAAATGTCCTGAGTTTTAATTATCACACCAGAAAAGCACTAACAATAATTTGGAGTGCGTTCAAGATTTGATGAAGCTCAGCAGGAACCTCGTTACCAAGGCAACTCTTGATGAAAATGAGAAATCACTCTACGTCAAAGCCTCTGTGAGAAGATTTGTTATTGATATTATTATTATATATTTTCTTTCTTTTTCAGGGTGAATGTTGGTGCACGCTATGTGTTGCTATCAGGGAGGCGCAGAGGCATGCATTGCTGTATGCCACAGTGAACTTTATGATTCTACCAGTGGGGGGGTGCTAAAGTAAGACATTTTAAAATTCAAAATAGCTGCTTTAACTTGGGACTCCACACCTTTAGGGAGAAATTATAGAAAAACTAAAGTTGAGTGAGCCATGAGCCACCTGAATCATTACAAGATGTTGATAATTATATGTTGTCAAACCAGGCAATATGGGTGTGGTGGCTATGTGATGGTTTACTTATCCCAAGGACGTTTCAAACCGAAGGCCGCATGAAAGTTAACAAAGTCAATCTCAAACTTTTAAAAAGACATCAGCAGGGTTACATTGTGTTAATTGGTGTACATGTTAATTGGCTTTTGTTTTCATCCCCACATATTATTCTGGGTAGACACACAATTAATATTGCCATATCACAAAGTGTGGATCCGTGAATGAGATAGTGTGCTATCTCCTCAGTGGACGAGATCCTGTTAAATACAATACAAGGCAAAACAATAAGCACTGATAATTGTTATTATAGGAGCCTCACGCTGATGAAAGTTTTGTATGTGTGCAAAATCTGTTAAGCTCGGGTAATGAAGAAGTGGTGTCATTATCAGAGCCTGGCTTGCGTTGCAGCTAATCAGACAGAGATGGATTTGTGTTTGCTTAAAAAAAAGGTCAAGGGATGAGCTTATTTCCTGTGTGTCGCTGCTCAGATTTCTTTGGCCAAGTCTTCCAATATTCTCTTCATCTGGAGGAGAAAATAGAGGAAGAAAAAGGGAGGGAGGGAAGAGACAGCTTTGAATCCATAAGTAGCCATTTGCCTCCAACACCCTGCATATTGTTAACAAATCCATACGGGGACATGGTCTTGTTTGCTAAGTGCATACACACGAGACATACTGTAGGCCCACAGAGGAACATAACAGAATCAAGCTGTATGTGTCATTAAGAAAATGTTGAGTATTATATTTTATATTATTTTGAGCAGTGGTGAATGTGAATACACATATTTCAAGCAAACACTCATTACCTGTGGCCATGTGATGACCCCGATCAGTCTTCCCCTGTCTGCGACAAGCAAGGTCTGAGCTCCAATCAGACTCATGAAACTGTAGGCCTGTGAGGACGCAAAGGAAACTGGATTTGAAGTAAAAAAAATAAAAATAAAATAAAAATAATGCTCACCATTTTGAGAAATATGCTTATTCACTTTCTTTCTTGGACAAGAAGATTGATACCAATCTCCTGGCAAATGTAAGGCCAATATTCACCCTCATTTAGATCTGCTTTTGGTCTTTACCAACTCCTGAGGGAAATATCTGACTCAAAGTGCTAAATTTTCCACTGTGTTCACCTTAGTCACTATCTCTGAGTAGATAGTGCACAGTTGTTTTTTAGAGCTTTTTTAAAAAGAAAATAATGCTATGAGAGCAATGACAGTGAACCAAAACAGTAAAGTTATAAGCCGGACAGCTAAACGATGAGCTAAAACTCATTAAAAAGCAGAGGGGAGCTGCAGAGTTGGTTGATTATTCTCTGTAGGTTCCTCATTATGAATGACCCCTTTCATATTGTCATATTATATATTCCTATTCCCAGGGTGCAATTTCTGAAAAAAAGCAGAGGGGGGGGGGGGGGGGGGGTTGATCTTGCACAACAAAACAAAACATGCAAGAATTAAATCCCCCTTCCAATACCATGGATATAGTGCCACTCGCGACCAGCCATGCGAGAACACTTATTTATGAACTTCAATATCGAATGGAAAAAAATCTGAAAATGAACTAGCACAATGTGGTATCAACATAAAACACAGTGTGTTCAAGCCGGAAAGCGGCATTCACTTTGCGACGAAAACAAAATACTTTCACCCAAGAAACTCTCATTCGTTCCTCGGCAGTGTTTTAACCACAATCTTTTTCCAAAACTTAACTAGTTGTTTTGGTACCTAAACTTAACTGTCATCGCCGCATGGCGCTCACTTTTTCTGGCTAAACTCCACTACCATTGCCCCTGAAAGGAGCCTCATCTGGTGGTGTCTGTACCTGCCTCACAGTCACCTATTGTCGGCTAAACAACTCCCGCTGGTAGCCGGCCTCCCGGAGCTCTGTAGCGGCTTAATGCAACCAGCAACTTGCGCCCCGATTTTATCGTTCTATGGCACTATGTATTCACGTTACAGCGCATTACTTAGTTTAAAATACTTCTATTTTAGGTATATAATAGCCCACGCAGATGCATTAGCTGTAAGTTATAATCTGATACAGTGCCTCAAATGGTGACATTTATGTTTAAGCTGTACATGGTCCCTTTTAAACAAATAAATAAAATGAAATCCATTATTTATGCTAAGCTACAGTAAGATAACTGCATCTAGCTCTATTAGAGTTTTTCCAAATTCATCTATACTATTTTCTCAAAGTCTCCCTACCTCCTGAATGGTGTTGTGAGGTGATAACATGACAGAGGTTGGGTAAATGCAGCAGACCTCATCCAGATGCTTCTCCAGAGCCTGCACAGAACAACACAAGAATATTCACTTGTATGCATATACTGTCAGATGCATGCTTGTCATGCAGTAGCATTAAGTAATATTTGAGTTATGATTTACAGTTCTTCACTTGAAAACTCATACTTTCTCTTGTTTTGGACATTTCTACAATGTTTTTTTTTTGTAAAACCATTTAAGCAGCTCTATTTGCTATCACTACATAGTGCTTTAAAATGGATGCCTGTCATAAAATGAGCTTTTACGTCAGCCAGCAGTCCTGTCTGTACACCCTGTTCCCATCCTCTTTTCTGCAGCTGTTTTACATTCAGTCAATGCCAAATGGACTGTAAAGACATGCCCTGCCTTTTAAACAGCTTCAGACAGTTCCCTCCTCTACCTTCCTCTGAACCCTGCAGCTGTCTGACTACAGCCAGCCTTTTACCTCAGTCTTACAGTGACGCAGGAACATCAGCAGCTCTGATCGGAGAACAACGCCCAGTATAATCTGCGACTCTTCAACAGAAGAAAGGAGAGGAAATCAATTTTCTCTGCCACAGTCGGTGCGACAGTTTAGAGTGTGTGCAGCTCTCTAGTGGGCTGTGAGTCCTCTGTTGCAAACATAAACATTCATCCATGTGATTGCGGCTCGGCTGGCCAATTGACTATTTTCTCACAATTGTCAGCTCTTTATCGAGGAACTTTCGCACTGCTGAATTGCAGCTTTTGAAACAGTTACAATTTTCTATCATTACTCTCATAATTTTCAGGAACTCTATGTGGTGTCATAACTATGGGTTTCTCCAGCATGTATCTGACATTTTCTTAAGATCCTGATGACTTTGTGCCGATATTCTATATCTTCACAATTTATTTTATTTTTTGTGGGAAGATTTAGACAAAATATGACTTCCTTAGCAAGTTCTCAAAATCTTTGTCTGCGCACCATGTGAATCCACCACAGGTATTTGTGTGGCAGTACTGGTGTTGACAGCATGCTGCATCTCCACTGGACCAGCTGCTTTCTTAAGCTGCACTGATAACGCTCCCAAAACCTGTCCGATTGGAGTGGAGGGAAGCCTGCAAAAGAGAACAAGCACGTCACACCTGGAACAAAAGCAGCTGTGGTTAAATGAAATAATACATTTCTATGGAGGTTAATGCCTTTTAAAAACTATTCTCACGTTGTAAAGATTTACAAAATCAATGTAATTCTGGGTCGTTATGAGCTGCTTGCACAATGGACCTATAAGGTCGTTTTCTGGCAAAAATGCTCACAAGTCTCTGAGCTTGAGTCCAAGTCAAGTCTCAAGTCTCTCGTGGTTATAATGAGTGTTGTATCACCTGCTGCGTTCCATCCAGGCTGCTCAGAACACTGCATAGATATATACAAGGAATTTAAAGCATGTAATATGTTATTATGACTGATTTATCTATTATCATACATTATTAGCTTTGATTAGTTGTTTGGTGTATAATTAGTGTAAACAGGCTATTGCAATATGACAAAAAAGAAACAGGAATGCTTTACTTTCAAGTTAATAACTGTATTTTTCCTTGTAACTTCAACATACAGTACAGACCAAATATTGAGGTACTCAGGGTATCAGGAAAATATTGCTAAAATTAATAACTAACCTATTTTTCACTTACAGAGCACAACCATGTAATGTGCACTGCGTCTACAACTAATAGGCTCGTTCGAGATGAACTGCGCCTTGCCTGTAAAGTGGATGAGAGCAGGCAGCAGCAGCCTTCGGTCTGAACAGGAAGTTACAGAAACACTCACATCCTGTTAGGTCCGATTCCGATTTAATAAAATGTTATCAGACCCATCTATCAGCTTGTACACAGTCTCAAGTTGATTTTATTAAGACAGATTAGCTGTTAAAATGCTCTACATGCGATCTGTTGCTGAAGGTAATAAACAACAGACTGTAGATGATTGGTAATCTGAACGGATTTATTCTCTCTGACTTCTAAACGTCACTATCAGCCAAACAACATGTGTTCTGTACAGAATATGCCTTTAAATCAGACAAATATCAATTAAAATCCCTCCAATTCAAAAACCATAAAAAGTTTATATAAAACGTCATCATGTGAGTCGTTTCTGAACCAATCAGCTGTTAGATCAGCTGAAAGCCAGGCGTCCCCCCCAAAAGTTTGGCAAACAAACAAACGCTCATTAATTTTTTCATAACATCAATCGAACGACAGTCGGAGTTAACCTCCGTAGGTCGTAGCTAAAGCAAGAAGCAAGCTAACATTAGATGGCCAATGCTGAGCTAAACATGTTTGCTACTTATCAGAATACGTTTTCATGTGGCTGATTAAATCAGACGTGGTTGAGCCAGAATCCTTTATCTTTCTACCACATATGTAGCATTCAGCGATTCTTTTGTTTGAGCCTTGTTGTCTGAAGTTCTTAGAGCCAAAGCTTATGATGAATGGCACAGCAAATGCCTGTGCGGTCACATGTTTGTTGTCCTCTCTCATGTGTGGCCGAGCGGAGCAGATACATTACGTATTACGTGTTACGTAGGTGGGTTATAGGTAGGGTTGTTGGAGGAAAGCACATGTGCTTCAGACTGATCTTATGGATCATCTGTCATTAGACTGTACTTTAAATTGAATTTATATAGTTAATATTTTAGTTAGAATGATAAAATACCAATGTTTAGTGCCGGTAAGTAATCTTTAGCATGTTAACATGCGTACATTACGTTCTCTCAAGGCACAGTTTTTGAGTTGTATAATAAACTGAAGTGTTGGACAATTGGACATTAAGACAAATTGTTGGCACTAAAATAAAAGTCAGGGGACTAGCTAAGTCTTTAGAATGTGTCCTTTGGAGACTGCATATAACAAATTTGACATTTGTTGAAATATTTCACTCTGGACCAGTGCTGGACCAACATTGTCATCCCGAGAGCAAACATCATGAACTCCAGATATCTATCAGATCTACCCAGGATTATTTTTGTCTTTTTGTGGGTGCTGATCTGACATCCACATTTTGCTTTATGATGAATCATGCACAAGTTAAAGGATCTGATGGGCTAACATTTCACTGGAATTGTACCTTGTACGATTTTGTGTAACAAATCAAAATAAAATTGATGGATTTTGTCTGAAAAGCTGACCACAGAGACGGTCATCCCAAAACGTGGTGTATTTCTTTATTTAGGCTGACACTTTGTTTTAACTTACCTAGGGTACACCTTCATCAGGGAGGGCAGATGTGGGAGCCTCTTGCTGATGGAGATTGCGTCATAGAAAGATGGGCGGTCCCCAGAGCGAGACACGGCGTTGGCCAGCAGAGTGGCGAGGAGGATGGGTACAGCGTGGCTGAACTGGCCAGTTAACTCTATAGCCATTAGAGCTGGGGACAACGTGTGTGTCACTGCCCCGCAGAAGGCTGCTGCACCTACAAGGCACAAACCATATTAAGCTACTACTTAAGGTACCAATGATGTTGTAAACTACGGTTAGTACTTAGGTTATTTTGATCCCTTTATCAGTATTTTAACATGGTATACAATATAGTACAAGCCAGGCACCTCTAACATGATGCAGTTTGATCTATTACAGTTGATCAACATTAGTCTGGTTGTCATTGAACCCAAGTAAAATCTAATGCAACATTTTAGCAGATTTGGCCAAATTTAAATTAAGATAATTTTATCTTAAAAAATGTTTTATAGGGTTTTTACATCCTAATATGAAACACTGAATACTTGCAATTTTCTGGAATATATTAACTGAAATGTACAATTGAAATGTGTTAATCAAATTTACAGATTTGCATTACTGATATTGGTATAAAATATTAGCTCTTGGCAGAGTTGATGTTAAAATAGAGTGGCTTACAAACATTTACAAAAAATTTCAAAACTATAAAAGAATAGGTTAAGTTAGATGGAAGAGGGATATATACACAGCATATATACAGGTCATGTCATCACTATGTCAACAACAAAGTGCTATTGATGAATGTTTTCTACCTGCAAGTGCGTAGCCCCCAGGATTTACAGGATTTATAGAAGCCCACTGATGGCCAGAAGTCAGTCCAGCTACTCCTTCTCCAAGCAACCGGCCCAAAGCTGCCCCTGGAGAACAGAAATTTGCAGCGAGAAAAAATTTGTGCCATTCAAGTATTCTGCAAAACAACCATGTCCCTTCACTCACCATAGATAAACACTGGCATGACGTATCCAGCTGGCAGAGGCAGAGTGCAGGCGAGGACCAACATCCACATCTCAGAACCAACAACAGAGACACAGACTGTCAAATCTCTCCTCGCCATCTGTACAGCCACAACAGCTCTACCAGCACTAGCAGATGAGTCACTGTCAACCTGTGTGCACGGATATGTTTACAGTGCTCTCCAATCAGTATCGCACAAATAAACTGAATCATGTCCATTTACATCTCACATCTGCGTGTGGTAATGGGGGGAAAACTGTGTGGATCCCACTGAGGTATAAGAAACAGTTCTCAATGCAGAAATGTCCACATACATACCATGTTTTTTCCGCAACAGTGAGGTAGGTTCCCTTCCACTTGGGGTAAAAATGAGAATAATAGATACGTGGTTGATGGGGTTCTTGATCAATACCAGTGACTACATTTCTTGGCTGGCTGCTGATATTTCTAGTTGCCCTCTGCAGTGTTGCTATGGGTGAACATCAGATATCAGAATACATTATAGCCTGAAAGAGCAAACAGCCTTTAGCTTGCTTACTCTACTGTGAAAATGTCAATTACTGTCTGTCAATTATGGGTCACTGTGACGTGACCCAAGGGAATAAGGCGGGGGTGGCTGAGCTGGGTGCCTTGTTACGATTTCCTTTAGTTATTAGTGAAGGTAGACAGAGACAAAAGACTCCTAAATTGGCTTTTCCATTGTGTGTACCTTCATGAGCAGAAAGACAACCAAAGAAAGGTAGAAAGGACTTCCTGATGAACTCCACTCCAACAAAGGCTCGCTCCCCAGTTGAACAGAGGCATTGTGGGATTGAGAGCTCCACTGCCTGTTATCTAATAAGGAGGTCAGGAGCTGCTTCATGGTGTACTGTGAAAGAGATTGCTGCTATTCAGATTACTGTTTTTTTATTATTATTATTATTATTATTATTATTATTATCTTTCTTATTGTCAACAAATCAAATGAAAAGACATTATTATTCTCTCGAAACTTTTTTAATTCCTACAATGTGGTACTCAGCCCTAATCCCTAATCCTCTAATTACTCATTTTGATTATGATTTTTATTGGGTTTTTTTACATTAGTAATGTTTGTAAACATAGGCGTAAAACATTTTAATGATGATCAGCTGAGAAACACACATCTCCTATATACAGTATAGTTTGACTTTAAGTCATCCATTATGTGTACATCCACGTATAAGTTATGGACTGTGCTTCAAAATTTAGTTAATTCTTACCTGAGAAACCATATATTGACCAACAGAGTGAGGGAATGTCAGACATGCCAGGAAGAAGGCCACCATGCCAGAGTATAGACCCTTCCTGCAGAGAGGTATTCACATATACAGGCATTACACTGTAGTTATAATGTTGCTTTCAATTTGGTCATTCCTTATGAAATTTAAGTTTAAGTTTTAATCGTCTGACCTTATCAGAATAAACATTATTACTAGACCTGCTCTGGTCGTTTTCAGATGTGTGCTTTTAAAGGTTTATAGTGTTTTACACTACTTAGATCTGGAGTATATATAAGATCACTCAGGATTTTTAAACCATCTCAATGTGGCTTGAAAGGCCCTGCGCAGTCATTTATCATCAAGTATCATAAAATTATTTATATAGTAGCATAACATCAGTTTGGTGAAATGGATTCAGGGGGTAACAGAGTCTGATTTGTTCATGTATGATGTGAATTAGCGTTAAAGAAACAAACATCATGTTTCTGGAACATTGGCCAATCAATCTGCTTGAATTGATGCTCCACCCCAAATAATATAGCATGAGTCTGTCTTACGCAGCAGATGACTCATCACTGAATCACAATCTGGCTTTCGCATTGTAAAGAGCTCTCACTCTGTCGTCAGCATTTTGATGAAGATCGGGTTTGTTTTGGTGAATTGCAGGATCCACCGATGACAGAAGAGGTAGCAGCAGCACACAGCTCCACACAGCAGCCTGTTTCCAGACAGAAAGCAGACTCAGTCCACAGTGGGAGACAAGAGGCTTATTTAAACACAGGCTGCAATAGATTATTGGAAGTCAGACTTGGAGAAGTGATGAGGAGGAGGAGGAGGCCAGGAAATGATCGGTATGAGAAAAAAAAAACTGATTAGAATAGGACGAAAATGAAGAACTGGTCAAAGACTTTTCATTGTGACTTACTGTATATAAATATGAATACTAAATATCAGACACAGACATATAGAGGACTTGTTTAACTATGCAGATATTGTCAAAAATAAACTCACCCCAGGAAAGCGAACAGCAGAATCTCCAGCGGGTAGAAAGGTAAAGCATTGGGGAAATTAGTTTTGAACAATGCCTGAGTAGTCTCTGTGAACACAAAACAAATTGAAGTGATCGCTCCAATTTCTCCCACAGCCCTTCAAAATCTAATCTTCCCTCACTTGATTGCACTGAGATTTTATCAAAATTCACTGTCTGTCATCTTAAAGGTCTAATATGTAATACATTTACTGTAATAAATCCAAGTGACCCCAATGCGTCGTTAGATATTAAGGAAGCATGCTAAGTTGAAATACTATCTTTTCTGACAACAATGCTAATGCCAGTATTTTTTCTCCTTTTGAAATTTCCGTTCTGTGACGGAATTTCTTTTTGTGTTTTGGCCTGTGTGTTGTTATCAACTGCCCAGTTTGACAGCCAGGCCGGGTTGCCAGATATTCCTGTAAAATCGCGCTACAGCTGTAACGTAGTACAGCCATGAAAGCAGCAAACAAACGAACAGGATCAACGGAGATTGATTCTACCTGACCTAAAAAAAACGGCATGTTTCTAACACTTGTGTAACCAGAGACGTAACAAACCCTGTGTAAATATTGAAGATGTATTTGAAAGATGGAAACAGCTTAGAGCCCAAAAGGATGCAGAGTTGGCTAATTTCCTCCTCAATAGGAAAGCATTAACTTCAGGCTAATTTATCACGTCTACAAGGGACGGGCATTTTATGTAATTTCAATATTTGTGTACTCACATTGAATTATATAGCTAGAGTAATGTTACCCGAGTTGGTTTCTTGCAAAAACATTGGAGACACAGCCAGTAAAGTGATCCCGACTGGTCCTGGCTAACGCCGCCATGCTAACCCCTGCTAATGTTACTGGAGGACTAGGCAAGCGGGCCACGGCTTTTTACAACGTGTAGCCTGTTCAGCATCCATAGCTGACAACAGTGAGTTATTTTAAACCAAGAGGGGGCTGTAAATTGTCAGGGAGGACCGTGAGTTTGCAGTGTGTTCAGTGATTGTTGCCGTAATTCTAAGCCAATAAAGTGTGTTAAATCGGGTGGAGAGGACGGCAAGGTAGTGTTATTTTTAGCGGTTCCTAATAATCCTAAGCCTAGGAAGTGTGTCTGTCCGTTGGGTGGAGAGGACGGCGAGGTTGTTGTGTTTTTAGCTAGCCTGGGTAAACCCTGACGAACTTCCAGCAAATTTGAGATTTGCTCTGCAAGTCAGTCTGGCGAAGAGCATTTCCAATGTCCCCGAAATCGAGGCACCAATCACAACCGTTGAGGCGGGCTTTACACGACGACGATAGCGCAGCGGCGGCGAGCAGCTGCCGAAGAGCAGCGTCACCCGGATCATTGGTCTGATTGGTTGAACTATCCAATGCGCCCAGAGGCATTTGAGCGGCATCCGTTGGTGACACCCCTTTGGAAATGAACTGTCAATGAACCTTTCCCAGACCCACTCTCAGTTACAACTGAGAAGTGTCTCGTGTCAACCAGACTAGTTTTTAGCGGTTCCTACCGTAAATCTAAGCCAAAAAAGTGTGTCTGTCAGTTGTGTACAGAGCTCTGCGTGAGCATGGGCTTCTATGACTGTTAATATAGCAAGCATCTAACTTCTTCAAAGCAAGATTATGGATGCTGCGGTCTCCGCCTGGCAGCCTCCGTGAACTTCGAGTCTGGGGAGGAGGGGGCGGGGGAGACGACTCTCTCCAGTATTTTGAATTTGAACTGCAGTAACTATTTTAAACACTAGCTGCCAGTAGCTATTATATATTGCACCTTTAAATATTTCTGATAGTTTTGCCAAGGCTGTTGTTCCCAGTCATCATCATGACAAGTAAATAGGCGGCCGTCAACATAACCGACAAGCTAAAATGACAAAAGCATTGCATTTAAATTTACTAAAATATGATGTCATTTTGCCTTCAAATATGACATTCTCATGGGAAAAAATGCTTAAACCAAACTCAATTTAAAAATGTTGCATTTTAACATGGCCATGCTTTTTGGCAAACATATAGCCTACAGAATATATACATATATTTTACAAATTGTTAGGGTTGTATGTTGATTTCAGCACATATGCTATATGACCAAAAGTGCGTTGACACTTGAATATTGCGTCAATTTGTGATTGTTAAACATCTCATTCCAAAACCATGGGGATTAATATGCTGCTATAACAGCTTCCACACGTCTGGCAGGGCTTTCCACCAGATTCTGTAACCGGGGTATTTGCTACCACACCAAACTCGGAAAACCAGTTCTTTTATGGACCGTGTCATGTTGAAACAGGAATGAGCCTTCCCCAAACTATTGCCACAAACTTGGCAAGCACACAATTTCTAAAGTATCGTTGTATGAGTAACACTAAGATTTTACTTAATTGGAACGAAGGAGTCTACGCTCAAACCATGAAAAACAACCTCAGACCAAAAGTAAACCAAAGAATGTGGACAGCGGTGTTATACATACTTTTGGCCATATAGATGGTGCTAAATCCACACTTCAATAAAAACATCTTGGCTCTTAGGTGATATTATTGAGTTTGTCGCCCCTTTTCCTCAGGTCCAGGTGGCAGTGACTCTTAAGTGAACCTTCTCCTTGTTGACCGTGTGTTGAACTCCATTACCTGTATCTCCACTCCACACTGAGAACAGGCGAAAGGTCAATGCCCCACAGGCGGCTGAGAAGAAACATGGGCAATAATGCCTCACGGTGAAGTGAGAACACATCAATTCCACACTGAACAACACACCTACAAGAGCAGAGAAGTGAGAGGAAGCTACTTTAGACTATTCTAAAAACAGCAGTAAGTTATCTCAGCTACATGAGCAGTGAGAAATGATCCTCTCTCCTGCATGTGTGGCAAAAATCATGTTAAAAGGAAATGTAAAAATGTATATATATTTCAAGTGTTAAAAACAGTCTATTTTATGTTAATTATGATAGTGACATTTTGAATGTATCTTACAATGTGAATTTGAAGCTGAGGTGCTGAACCCCTAACAAGGCTACCAAAAATGGAGTAAGCAGTGAGCTGAGAAGCTTTAAGTATCAGGCAGAGGTGATCAAAGGAGGAAGAGGTGAGAGAAAATGATGGACATAAGATGGAGGAGCAGAGGTGTGTGGGAGGATAAAAGGAAAGAGAAAATATGTGAAGCTAACAAGTGTTTGAAGGACAGATATAGCGCAAGCAGATACATAAACGTTCTGCAGCAGAATGTTACTGTGTCTGTTTATGTATATATCTAGCAGAATTTCTGCTGAACCTTTTCTGGCTCTCTCACCAGTGATGGGAGCGCCGAAGCAGCTGGCTACACCAACTGCAGCAGCTACAACCAACATTTCTCCAGCAGTTTTTTCCTAAAAAAGAAAGATGCTGTAATGTGCTCTCTCTTTTGAGACCGGAAAGTAACAATAACATGTATTTTTATTCTTATTGTTCCACACCTTTTTAATTAACTTTGCCAACATTTACAGAAGCCAGTTTCAGTGGCACATCCACATGCTTAATTTTTGAATTACTTTACTGTGGTTTACCTTCTCATTGGCTTGTATGAGATTGCAGAGGTTGCTCAGGTAGGCTCCAACCATGGTGGAAAGATGCACAAATGGACCCTGATATTAAGAGGCAAATATAGAGAACAATGCTCATAACAAAGACAACACAGTTTTGAAGAATAGCTACATATTTTGTATGACAAACAGGTAAACTGAGACATCTCTCACCACTTTGCCCAGGTAAACAGTGCTGCCTGCTGACAGTGTACAGATAAGGCCCAAATACTTGGTAAACATATTAGTGAGAGACAAATATTGAGGCATTTCAATCCCGGCCAGCATAGTTCTCAGCTCTGGTATCCCCGAGCCTGAGGAGAAATAAAGTAACAGTATTTTTGAAAGTCCCAGAATTACTAAAGCAATCAAGAAGTTTAAAAAAAAACCTATTCTTAGTGAATGCACAGGAATGTTTTCACAATGATTAAATAGAGGGTAAGGGGGGGTAGCAAGGACGATGGGTTTTAAAGGACGATCAGCACAAAACAAATAAAAATGAAGAATAATTTAGTTTGTGATTAGTAAAGTTATGTTGTCACTACACACCATGTTTTTTAGTCTTCAAAATGCTCTTTTGGGGAACTTGGTCACATAAATCAAGCACATTTTCCCTTTTAGGGTTCGTCACAAAGCTTTACTCCTTAGCAATAAGAGAGCAATGTCTGACATATACTGATACCTTAGGGGCAAAGGGCATAAACATGAACATGAAGCCGATTGGGACAGGAGGGGTAATGTGCTGTTACAGACAGGGTGTTGGGGCAGAAAGGGTATGTCATACACCATGCACCAAGATTTGAAAAACCAACATAGATATCTGCTTTCTGGAAATGCACCATGCTTTAAATATTTGCTGTGAGACAGATAAAATCATAGTTGACTTTTCATATTGCACATCGCCTTTTACTCACTGGATTTGAAAGTAAAGTAAACTATTTACACATTCAGCAGATACAAAACAACATAAGCATTCATTTGGAGCCATGTTTGCATCCACCTGACAAAGTTGAGATCAATATTGACTCTGCTTTTTGTGCTGTTTTTGATCTCCACCAACTCCTCTTTAGCAGCTATCTTATCGCTAACTGTATAGTCTTGTTCAACGAATGTACATTGCTGGGATAAAGCCTGACACCCTCCCCTCTCGCTATCTCCGCTATAGGGCATAGCACCACCCAGGACTGTTGGGATTGGTTTAAATAAATACAAACAAGCCAGAGCATTTTTCCCCTATCCTAGAATAG
Organism: Sander lucioperca; assembly: GCF_008315115.2. Classification (NCBI taxonomy): domain Eukaryota; kingdom Metazoa; phylum Chordata; class Actinopteri; order Perciformes; family Percidae; genus Sander; species Sander lucioperca. The sequence goes on from NC_050184.1 coordinate 11,956,754, forward strand.
ATAGATGGCCAGACCATAATCCAGCACTGACACAGTGCTGTGGACATATAGGTCTGGCAAAGTGAGACTACTAACTGTATACCTGTTGATTTGACAGACCTGTGGAGAAGGGACAGATGTTGTGGGAGAATGATGATGAGACAGCACAAATGCATGCTGGGTAAAGAGTCCAGCAGAAGAACTGCAGCAGACTGTTTCCCTCCAGCTGCATATAAAGCCATTGGTGAGCTACAAGGGAAGTGAAAAAAAAAAATTAATGTGTGTGTGTGTGTGTGTGTGTGTGTGTGTGTGTGTGTGTGTGTGTGTGCGTGCATGTACCTCTCAGCAGCTTTGTCACACTTAGATCCATTAAAAAGCTAAGGATGGCAGTCAAAATTCCTAGAGCGGCGTAGCAATACCACTCCATTCCACACACTGTTCCCAAACAGCACCTCAGCTTCAACAGCCACTCTAAGGACACAAACACGTGGATATGTGAAATAATATTATTATATATATATATATATATATATATATATATATACGACTACGATATACGATAGCTACTCTGACGTATTGATCGGGTCAGTATTGATCCCATTCTAATGATTTTCCACTTCAGTCTGACCTTTGACAGTTGCGCGGGACCGTCGGCATGGTGTCCATGGATCACCAAGGAGCAGACTCGTATTATGGGATGCTGCTAATTGATTTTCTTGGTCACAGTTGTTGATCTCGCTGAATGTTTTACTCCCAGGAGCCTCATTCAGGCTCTTCATTCTGTCTTGAAGTGTAATTGTTAAAACTGTTGTCTCAAACAAACACTGAGGCTCAATGGTGACAAAAAAACAAACAATAGACAAATCGAAGACACATCAAAAACAGATAGACTTACCTGGTTGCAATAGAAGTGTTATATCTGTGCGGACGGTTATATGCGTGGGTGTAGTGCAGGTGTGCTGGTACCACCACTGACCTCTGTTAAGGTATTAGCATAGAAGTGATGGAGCAGTCATGGTTGACAGGGTAGCTAATATTAACTCTTTGGAGGAACAAGTGCCCTTCATCGGTCTTGATAGCAAAAATGCAGTGCGAGAGTCCAAGTCCAATATTCACTCTTTTTTAGCTTACTTTTTGGTCTCTACCAACTCTCTAAATTGTTTTTTTTAATCTTTTTTGTGAGGTTATATTGTCATCATATTGACACGTGGTACAGTATGTGTAGTATTTGTTAAATAAAAATAAAAAAAACTTTCTTAACCCTGCCTGCTGCAGCTGAAAACATAACCAAAACAGTAAAGTTGTGGGCCGACAGCTTAATACTATGAAGACCTGTATGTTTGCCAGCTAGTCTAGTCTTCATCTTAGGTGCTTTTGTTAGCATGTTGCTAACTTTCTTGGCCCCCAACTAATGATCAGTGGAATAGCGTGATACAACGGGAACACTGCTCCATAGCACCACTAGTGTTCAAAAACTTTTAATTATTTCTAATGATTTTGTTTAATTTTTAAGTACAAGGTGAAATAAAAGTTTTATTATGAATATCTGTCCTCCATTATTACCATGATAGCACTATTCAGTGTGATCAACATTTTACAGCTCAGATGGATATGAACAGATGTCATTGCTATGACCTTCCTTGTGTCAGTGATTGGCTTCAAAGACTCATTTGAAAAGCCTGCAAGGATCAGAAAAGTCTTTCAACATGAAAAGAATAATCATGAATCCTGTAAATATCCGACACTTTGTAGGAAATCATGGCTTCCAGCAGACTGCTCAAGGTCAAGGTAATCATTGTCCTCGAAAACACACACACACACACACACACACACACACACACACACACAGTGCGTGGCACTATCTTTGTGGGGACCCGTCATTGATATAATGCATTCCCTAGCCCCCTTACCCTAACCTTAAACATCACAACTAAATGCCTAACCTTAACCCTTACCCTCACCCTAACCATAACCTAATTCTAACCCTAATCTTAAAACCAAGTCTTAATCCTTAAACAGCCCTTTAAAGTTGTGGGGTCCAGCATTTTGGCCCCACAAAGCTGTCCGGACCCCACAAGTATACTGTATTCCCGTTTTTTGGACCCCACGAATATAGTTAAACAAAAACACTCTCACACACACACACACGCACACACACACACACACACACACACACACACACACACACACACACACACACACACACACACACACACACACACACACACACACACTTCAGATTAGCCTCTTTAGTTAATGTTTATTTTCCTCAGTTCCACCTCCCCTTGAGGCTTTCAATAAACACTTATTATTTAGATTTGAAATCTGCATGCTGTGAACGTCCGTCACACTCTCACACATACAGACGCATATACACTATTGAAATGTACGCACATACAGACTGCTTTTCTCTGTATAAAAACTTGTTTCCATGGGAACGGCACACCCAGGCGACCACAGAGCCAGACAGGAGGTTACTTTACTTAACTCTAATAAATAATTATTATTGACAAACTAGGACATTTCTCCTCAGGCAAATAAGAAAAAAGGGATGTAACACAGTTCCAACATCTGAAAATGAATATATTTACAAATAAATATTTCTGTAAGCAAAAAGCCACAAGTTACATGTCCTTTTTTTTTTAATTCAAAGGAAATACAAAATGAAAAATTCTGAAATACAAAACTAAATAGGTGATCAGCTAAGATTTGTGTGTGTTCTCAGAAGTTTTTCATGAACAGCTGTATAACTACATATGGATACAAAGCTGACCATACGTGAGATGACCTTCTAGCTCAGCCACTGTGTGTCTATCACTGGGACTCGTCGCTCCATCTGCAACATTATGCAACACGCAGCAGCTGAGGCAGACACCACCCAAACACAAGTGCATGTGTGTGTGTGTGTGTGTGTTTCAGTGCTCTTTGTGGGCAGATAGGAATGCACGCACAAACATACATATAGAGGTGACTCATGTCACTGGTGAGACAACGTGGATTACTGACATCAGAGAGATCACATTCTTCCTCTCACTCTCTGTTGTTATTCTTGTTTGTCATTTGCATAATTCCTGTGTTTCTAGCCGGCTCCCTGAAATGATCATAAGCCATATTTTATCATTATTATGCATTTGACTCCATCCAAACTTAATCACATGGTAAACATTATGTATCCCACTTTTAACCTCACAAGACAACACTTAGTGTTTATGTTTTATCTTCATTCATTGACATTGACCTACATATTTGAACGCCTTAAGGCAGGGATCACACTGGATGCCTAAATAGACCATTCATTTCTTTGAAGTTGTTAAGATGCTATGATCTGCTGAGCTTTCCAATACACACCTCTTATTTGTTATCATCGAGAGCTTCCTCGCTTCCCAACAACCAAACTGAAATTAACAGAGGGCTGTGTATATTCTGCCATAATAAAAAAAAAGACGAAATGTTTTTGAAAACTGAGATACGTACCAGCTAAGATTAGTTCAACCTTAAATAAAATGACAAAAATGTATTGAAAAATGAATATGACCAACATCATTGACATTTCCTAACACATTTTGCAGACTACCACTTTGATCTTGATGACAGCTCCATCAGAGGTGCAAAACACCGTCTAATTTTGAATAAAAGGCCAGTATGAACCAACAATATTACTGCTGTTACTATGGAGGGGTGGAGGCTCTGTGCTCCCTGGCAGGGAGTAGGTTAGTTGCTGGGCTGGATTTAGACCTTCAGCAGGGGCTCTGAGCTCTATACTGATAAGACTGGGAGAACATATCACCGTGTGGTGTCATTTGTAATGTCTGGTAACCTTTGAAATGTGGCTTTAAAACAAAAAAAACGGCAACCTTCGTGTATTTTTTCTCAACCTTGAATTCCTGCCTCGAATTTTCAATTTCAAGATGATTGTGATTGCAGTTGTAATGAGTGATGTTATATGTGTCATACACAGGTCATATGTATATTATAGGCAACCCACTCTTGACTGAAAAGCAGAAGTCAAATATGTAATGTCAATGAGCACATGAATGGATTTTAATAGATTAGCTGTCAGCAGCAAAGAGGAGAGCAGTGAGTTTCCTTATCATGATGGCCTGTGCTCTCCACGCAGGTATTAATAGCCACAAAGCAATGTCACTACTAAGTCCCCTGCTCCCGCTGACAGCTTTGTTTTCAAGCACATTCTTTCCATCTTTGTTTTGCTCCTAACTTATACTCTGAAATAAGAGGCAAGGCTCCTTTTTCACTTTTTAATTGACTTTCTTCTCTCCACCCAGCTCAGTGGCAAAACAGCATTTTCCGGCGTATCGTTTGGTGTAAATGTGCTCGGAGGTTTAACATTTCAGAGATTAACTCCTTAACCCTTGTGTTGACTTCGGGTCACATGATCCCGTTTAAAATTGTTGTTTTATATCAGAAAATATGGGACGTAGAAATAAGCGCTGAAAATGAGTAGAAGAAAAATTTAAAACGTTGGAAAAAGCAAAAACAAACTGTGAAAAAAGGCATCAAAAACGTTGGGAAAGATTTCAAGATTGAAGGGAAGACAACACAAGGGTTAAACAGATGACAAAAATCTCTCTAATGAGATGCTGTGAAAACACTGATGTCATTTAATGGCAGAACCATGTGAGGATCCAATGTCAGGACAAAGGCATAGGACTTAATGTTAAGAAAGTGGCACAGACAGAATTAAAGAGAAGAGGGGGAAGCTATTTTAGGCATGGTGTATCTGAAAGGACAACTGTTGCCCCCCCCCCCCGCTCCTTCCCTACCTCTCTCTATCAAATGCCGCTCTCTGACCATGCTCTTAACCTCATAGCCTTCAATGCCCAGACATTTTCCAACAACAGACCCCTCTCTCCATCGCTCTGTGCATCTCGTGATAAATATAGAACACTATTACCCTTTCCCAATGAGCTGTGACACATGTGCGCACCTCCCAATCACGTATTGGACCATACACTATATAAGGGCCAAGGGTGGGTGGCTTCAGGAAAGTGGGAAAATAAAGGACTTTACCTAACACAGACAAGAAAAACACAAGATAGGAAGAACAGAAAGCAGACAGAGGAGCTGTGTGTAACATTTCTTACATTTAAGCGTCTGAAAGACTCCCATAAGAATCCACTCTCTCCGCCTCCCTCTTCCCTCCCTTTACTCTTCCTCCTCTGCCTTACCCAGCACTCTCAGCCATCCATGAGTGTGACCAACTCCTCTGCCTATCGATCGGAGCGTAGTTTCCACCAGACCTCATCCTCATCCTCTGGTAACCCATACATGGAGAAGAGCCGGGGACTGTTTGCTGAGGACTTTGGCTCCTTCATGAGGCCTGGGAGCGACGCCTTGGGGTTTTCCAGTAAGTTGGAAGCAGGTTCTGGTCTCTGTTACTCCTTTTGTATACAAAAGTGGTATGAAAATAATAGCAACAGCAGGTTGAAGAGACAGGTTTGACTGTAAAGTAGATCTATGTCTGTGCTTGGAAGCTATTTGTTCAAAGTGTGGTGTTTTTTTCTCCATAAAGTGGTGATAAAACATGTCCGTGGTGGAAGTTCAGAGGAGGGAGAAAGAAACAGACAAGACAGAGTTAAAAAGGCAAAGGGACTCTAGTGTGGTTGATGTGTGTGGACAAATATATTTCTAAGTAAGATTGTAGCCATGGTTTGATGGAATAACTTTAGTGTAAAAAAATAAATAAAACAGATGCACACAAGGGAACATACTCCAAGTTTAGGCTGTATTTCTGTAGAAATGGAGGCATTAATCCGCTTTCTCTTCCAGGTTTTTCAGGCATTTGTGTGTAAATTTCACATTATAAGGTCAGGAGACATTTCACTTTACAGTGCCTGTGGTTCATCTTCTAGCTCAATAATGTGTGAACTGCTCTATATCAGCTCACTGCTGGCGCACACAGACTTGTGAATGTGTGACATCTAAACTTTAAATGGACTCGGAGTCCATGTGGCCCATGTATCAGGGACAGAGTTGAATTGTTTTGGAACCATTGTTGGTATCCCATAAGAGCGCACAGGAGCCTAATGGGTGGATGCAGCTAAAGGGAAAGCCAGGCACACACCCAAACACACACACACACACACACACACACACACACACACACACACACACACACACACAAGCAAGCTGGGGAATGCTGGACTGGCCGCCAGCAGTGTGACTTCACACACTGAGTATCTTGAATGACGCCTGCATAAGGAATGACCAGATGGTTGCCTGGTGACCAGTGTACACACCAAATACAGTGCTTACACACACAGTTGGAATGATGTCACACTGTCAAACTAACCTGCATGGGAAGTCAGAGCTAATATCTCACACACACTCATGTCCAGTCTGTGTGTGAGGTCATGTGTCACCAAAACGTTCTTCACTGAGCTCAGAATCTCTGGGGACAGACTGTAACTGACCAGCATCAGACTGCATGACTATCATATGTTTCTCTACTCTATCCTGTTACTGCCATAAACCTTTTCCATACAGCTAATCAATATCTTAAAAAAACAAACAATGGAACAAGTGACTAGGTGTAACGTGAAGGGTGTCCCTCATAGTCACAACCCCACAGAACAGTATCAACCGACTCTTCAGTTCCGCTCAGCTATACAGCGCTTTTTAGGCCATTTTCCTTTCCCCTAAATTCTGCTCTCATCTACTCCATCTTTCAGCAGCAGCAACAGCAGCAGACAGCTGTTTTTAGTGAAATGGCTCTGATAAATCTGTTAACTAACTGCCCAGCACAAAACAGCAGACAGACAGTTAGCTTGCAGTTAGCAACTGGCTGGGAAAGAATAAAAATTCTTGGTAGTTGCTAAAAACATCTGTTGAAATCAAACCATTGCTCTGATCTGAACTGTGACTTTTCAATTACTCTCTGTAGAACTTTATACAATAACAATATACAGCCAAGTATGCTGGCTCCCACCTATGGTATAACCACAGAGAGCCTCATCATACAATTTTGAATTTGGTTTCACCACCAAGAATATTACCTTCATAATTGTCATAGCCATTTACTTCAGCAAATTCCAAAGATCTTGCAATAAATAGCCTGTTAGTACCATGGTCAGCTAATCAAAGCTGGTCAATTTATAAAAGACATTTGTTTAAGTCCAAATCTGTCAAAGTCTAAAACGACACTTCCACAATTCCATGAATTTGATGGGAAACCAAATAAATAATATAAACCAATTTCAGAACTGCTGTGATGCAAAAAAAGAATGGCCAAATAATTAATGTGACACATTTAAGGTCAAATAATATGTAGAAAGCTAGACAATTCCCACTTCTGTGCCTTTATTTTAAGAATATAAAGTACTCAAATGTCATTGGCAAGTACAATAGTATTTACATACTCATCCTTTCAGTGATGTGAAAACTAACAAGACCCTGAAACTTAAGCAGCTTAATGGAATTCAGCCAGCATTAATTTTCCTACTGTGTCTATTCTATTGTTCCTGCTTTAAAAAAAAAAATTCACAGACTTTTTAAAAGGTATGTGTTTTAAAATTGGGTTCCCAGGATATATACAGATCCGGGCTAGCTTTGCCTCTAAAAAAAAAGCTTGTAATCTCAGAAGAAAATAGTTAGCCTGAATAATGTTGTATTATAAGTTGTTGGCATGTAACACCGAAATGACAATAACTGAAAATCTTTCAATAACATGATGTAGTCTTTTAAATCAATGAGAGCCTATAACATGTCTGTTACCGATTCCTATATCGTTATTATCACCAGCCCACAATTATCAGACCATGTGATTACCCTCTTTAGCATGTAGCGTAAATGAGAATACAGTGAAAATGATTTGTCAAAGAGGCAAGTATAGATTTACTTCTATTTCCTCCTGTGGTTTAAGATCCTTTCTCATATTGTGGCCTTAGGTGGTTCTGGAAATATCAAGACTCTTGGGGATTCGTACCAGTTCACGGTTGACGTGCGAGACTTCTCCCCTGAAGATGTCATCGTCACCACATCCAACAACCAGATTGAAGTTCATGCAGAAAAGGTGGGCGGCCTTCTTTTTTATATTGAATAGTATATATAGTCTTTAAAACAATGTTAGTGTTCCAATGATATGACTAAAATCATATTAAACTGGGGTCTGTGGACTAGACAAATCACTTATCAAAGCATTTATCTACAGTCACAATACATTAAGTCATTGCTAACATTCTGTCTTTGGCAGTTGGCCCAGGATGGTTCAGTGATGAACACTTTTACACACAAGTGCCAACTACCTGAGGATGTGGACCCCACCTCAGTGACATCATCACTGGGTGCCGAAGGGACCCTAACAGTCAGGGCACGGCGACACCCGGCCAAACACGAGCTCGTACAGACCTTCCGCACCGAGATCAAGATCTAGAGAGGGATCGGCTTTCTCATCACAAACCTTTCACTTTTTTGTTTTTATGCTACTTCCTCATTTCCTGTCTTCACTTAAACCATTCTACTTTAAAAAATGCCACGTCCATCCTCCACAACTGCAACAATGCCTGTTGCTGCCCATTTATATTCTGAATTAGTTCACCACGTACACAGCAGCAATAGGTCATACCTGCACATAACATATTGAAACACAGGGGTTGGACATGTACGGCATTTTCACACACACACACACACACACACACACACACACACACACACACACACACACACACACACACACACACGCACACACACACACACACACACACACACGCAACAATTAACTGATCAGTTCACATTTCACTCCTGAAGACTCACCTCTGAAATTGATAGTTGCCATGTTACAGTAATAATAATTTATTGTATATTATTATTTGTGTGAATAAAATGATCCTGCTTTGACAATAAACATTGGACAGTGTATAAGCCTTTTGATTGACGTATGGCAAATTGTTTTTATTAAAGGTATGGGCCTGGAGTTTGGGAAGATGATATTCTATTAAACTCTTCGGTCTATTTAAAAAGCTGATTTCTACATTTGTATACTAATAGCCTACTTATGTTTTTTTAGGCAAACAAATGATAATGGCTTCAGCATTTCTCCCTTTGACTTTTGTTGCTGCCACTATGGAGAAGGCTTTGAAACCCGATTTAAGTAGCACTTAATTTTGGAAAATAAAACAGAAAAAAACAGAGCGTAACTGAAAATGTAATTACGGTAACATTAAAACGTAAAAAAAAAAAAATAAATAAGCAAAAAAAAGTCATTTTAGAAATTCTTCTTTTTGGTTTCTGCACTACATTTTGGTGGTGGAGGGTGTGTTGGGGGATAGCCAAACCTCAGTATTACAGTAAATCCTGGCTAAGACGCTGTCCAAGATGTATTTTTTAGAACCTAACCAGAATTGAACTGTCCGTCCCTGTCTTTATTCAATATGCTAATTAATTAATAATCCATTTTGAATATATGATTAACCCAACACCATTGTGTTCTTCACCATACAGTGTATCCACATAACGATAAAAAATAGGACAAATGTAGGCCTAAAGGTGTGGTAAGCAGTGAACACCACAAGGCAAACCACTCAATATGAAAAATCTATACGAAACCAAGCTTAGGATAGAAGGTGCTTCTGTTCAGTCTTTTATGTGTGTTTATGAGGCATCTGTTGTGCTTACATGAAAAAAGAATTTCAAAGATTCTATTCAAACAAAAATAATTTAGAAGCCTTTGTTATGTGGCTGTAATTTACTCTATGTTTGAGCCAGGCTGAGGGCCTGAGGCCTTTGCATTTTGGCATGCTTCTCTGTGTGGAAGACAACATTACATAATTTATAATTTATGCCTAATTTATAATGTTGTAGGCTACTGTAAGTAGCCTTGAAATTAATTAATAATTTTTATGTTCCCTTGAAGAGTGCTTTGGAAGTAGGCTATTATTATAATACAGTTTGATACTACTCAGTAGCCTAGCATAGTAGTCTACACTATGATTTTGAATTTAAAATAAAAAAGCAAGGTTTTTGGTAGGTTTACTTTTCAGTAGCTCGTTGGCTCCAACTTGAAATGTGTTTAATAACATCTAAAGTGTTGGTGGTTGTGGTGTGTGTCACCCATGGATGTATACAAAAAACAGAATAACTTGATGATATTGCGCCACCCCGTGGTCATCATCAGCACAGCACTTGCTCACACTGCGCGTGCTCCTGCCATACATCCGGCCGGTCCCTATCAATCGATCAGAGAGAGGAAGATGGCGGTGGATGGAGTTATGGTCAGCGGGGCAGGATCGATCACCGAAAAACTCGATTGGGTTGTTTTTTCCTAACAGAGTCAAACTCTCCATATCACCGCATGAGCAGCAATTTGAACTCAGAGCGCAAAAGCTACAACAAGAAGGTAATTCGGGAGTTTGTTTTTATTATAACTGCGCTTGAATTGAGCGAAATGAGCAAGCTAGCTGAGGAAACAACAAGGGATGAAGACAGGCCCGACTCCTCGGTCCGCCATCTTGTCCCTTCACTACATGCTTGTCAAGGCACGCTAAATTAATCCCTGATAACAAAGCTACAAGGATGAAGGAATTGTAATCGATGTATTGCACTGTCAAACCAAGCTGTCAAAACTTAAATTCAACAAAATCTTCATTTCCAGTCACAAAACCGTTTAACTGTTGTTTTCCCGGTAGTTTGAGTCTAGTGCGAGTTAGTTCATGGCCGATATCAGTTGAAGCTAGCTAAATGCTGGCGTCGTTCTGGCTTTTTTTTTTTGCTACTTGTGAGCGTGTGTAACTTTAGCTAACGTTACATTGTATTTCATTGTTGCAGCCTATGCGTATATAAGCTAGCAAACGTTATATTTTGAATGATTGTTTTCTTCGTTGTTAACACAGTTTAAAAATCGTATCTCTGTCTCGAGTATATACCTTTTCTGTAGGAGAAGATATTACTAGCTACATCCGTTATGCAGAGACCACTGCCATTCAACATCAGTAGCGTTACAGCACAATTCAGAAACACTTTCTACAAGATAAAGTATTTGTTTGACTTGTGTATTAAATGGGGATATTTAGAAATGGGACTACTGTTTGGATCATCTACATGTCATTGTGCTCATTTTACAACAAAGACAGTATTACATTACCTCGGAATAATGAAAGTAGATAAGCATTTATCCATCCTGAGTGACTACAGATATATAACTGTATTAAGGTTAGAGTTCATTCATTTATTCATTCAAACCTTAATTTAAGCCTGAGAAATCATTGAGGTTTTCCTCATTGGCAATGATGTCATTAAACAGAGAAATACACAAAGTTAAACAAATCAAAAGAGGGCAACACTCAGTGAAAACATTAATTGCATACTGAGGCAAAGTGGTTTGAGATCATCGTCTTGAATTTTCCGGGGGAAGTGAGATCTTGAGAATGTGTTGCAGATAAGTTGCTTTTTGATACTAATAGTCTGTGTTTTGTTTAACATTACACTCTAACATCTTAACAACTGAAATCATTGCTCTATTCATCGGAATTATTAATCAAAACCAATTGCTTTACTATGCTGAGGGAGGATACATAGTCATGTCAGAGGTGAACAACGCAGATTGATTGGTAGTGTCTAATTAAAGGCCAATAAATTTCATGCCAGTGTAAAGACAAGCTGGTCAAGCCAACTATCAACCTTTTGAGCCTTTCCTAATGTAGCCAACCACATATGACTTCTTGCCTGTCAGCGGTCCGCAGAGCCCGTGCCTGCCCACCAGCCTCTTCCACCGTCCCCAAGCCTTTGGGACGATGGAGTTCCCGTGGCACAGTGGGAAGGTTCTGGAGCAGCTTAACTGCCAGCGCAAGCAGGGCCTGCTGTGTGACTGCACCTTTGTTGTGGACGGGGTGGACTTCAAGGCCCACAAAGCTGTGCTGGCTGCCTGCAGTGTCTACTTCCGCACCCTCTTCCTGGACCAGAAAGATGTAGTGCATCTTGACATTAGCAATGCAGCAGGTGGGTTCCCATCCGTATACCTTCACATAATAAAACCTTTTCTGATTCTGATTCTGATCAGCCTGTGGACACGTATTTCTGCATACTTTATCACATTATGTGTTTGATTTATTTTGTAATTTTTATTATCCCGTGCTCTGCCTTTGCATACCGTCACAGTGCTTTACTTAAATAATAGTACTTTACATGTACCCTACCATCGCTGCTGTTTAACCAGACCTGTTGTATTGTTGATTATCGTTGCAGGTTTGGGTCAGGTCCTGGAGTTTATGTACACTGCCAAGCTGACTTTAAGTCCACAGAATGTAGAAGATGTGCTGGCTGTTGCTAACTTTCTACAGATGCAAGAAATTGTAAACGCCTGCTCTGCGTACCAGTCAATGGCAAATCCAGCTCCATCCCTCATAACACTGGATTTCGCTGTTGGTATGTCCAATTTTCACAAAGCTTTGGCGGCTTTTTCAATATAGGGCTGCAGTCAATACTCAGTATAAATAGTTTTTTGTAATGAATGCATTAAACATTACATTTTCATGTCAGAACCTTTAAAGTAATAATAATTTTCCTCACCCTAATCATCTGCGCCCTCAAAGTGCTGAACCAGGTCAAGCATTTGTTGCTGGTGTAGAAAGGGGCAGATGGGGTTAACAAGGTACATTTTCTGTGTTGAATGAATTTAAAAAATCAAATGTGTTTAACCTTAACTGTCACTTCCCATGGCATGAGGTTTCCTAATGTTTATATTATTTGGAACAAGGTATTCCCACTCTATCCATAGTTAGTAGCAGATAGCATTCTTCACCTGCGTTTTAAAGAAATACATTTTAAAATGTTGTTCAGGCATTCATATTAATTAACTGTTATATCGAGTTGATATTAAAGGAGAATTCCGGTCGATTTCAACACGTAGCTCTGTTGTTTGTAAATTTGGAGTGCTGTCAGTAGCGAGAAAAACGAAAACAATCGGTGTTGCCTACACCGTGTTATCCTCCTGCTACAGTTTGCACCCAGGAGGCTGAAACCGGGCAAGTTTGAAACGTGCTTTTAGCCTCTTAACATGTTCGAAATGTCATTACAAGTGCCTACCCATGTGAAGTGATTCCTCCCGAGTGAACACAGTGAATCTGACTGCAGTAGATGTGAAAGAAATGCATAAAATTTGTGCTAATTCAGCTCTGTTTAGTTCCGGTGTTGAGACGGCAAGACGAGTGCTTAGGGACCGTCTACAAAGTACAACACCGAAAAGAGATACAAAAATATTTATTAATTGAATGATTAAATAAGGTAGTGTCTCCAAACTTACCTCATTATAACTTGTCTCCTGCTAGTTGTACTAGAGCACTTACTTTAAAAAAATAAGCATATGCCTATTTTTGAAAATATTTTTGTACTACTTACTGGTGTTGTAGTTTGTAGACGGTCCCTAAGCGCACACAACACCGGAACTAAACAGAGCTGAATTAGCACAACTTTTATGCATTTCTTTCACATCTACTGCAGTCAGATTCACTGTGTTCACTCGGGAGGAATCACTTCACATGGGTAGGCACTTGTAATGACATTTCGAACATGTTAAGATGCTAAAAGCACGTTTCAAACTTGCCCGGTTTCAGCCTCCTGGGTGCAAACTGTAGCAGGAGGATAACACGGTGTAGGCAACACCGATTGTTTTCATTTTTCTCGCTACTGACAGCACTCCAAATTTACAAACAACAGAGCTACGTGTTGAAATCGACCGGAATTCTCCTTTAATATCAACTCGATATAACAGTTAATTAATATGAATGCCTGAACAACATTTTAAAATGTATTTCTTTAAAACGCAGGTGAAGAATGCTATCTGCTACTAACTATGGATAGAGTGGGAATACCTTGTTCCAAATAATATAAACATTAGGAAACCTCATGCCATGGGAAGTGACAGTTAAGTGACAGAATTCTCCTTTTAACCTTTCATTAAAATCCACATCTGGTAAAGTATTTCTCTGATATGATGATTGTGATACAATTTCATGAATTCCACATTTTGTGCAAAATATATCAGTCTACTCTGGTTACTCATTGTTGTTTATACGAAGCTATTAACCTAATCTGATTCAAATTTAACATTTTGATTCCAATCCACTTTGCAGTCGAAGTATGAAATATGGAGCCTTACTGTATATACAGTAATCGCCCACCATCTTCTATTAAAAAGGAAACCTCTCAATTTTTTCTTTACTTACAAACCAGAAGAAAAACAAGGTGAAGTAGAGCAGAGAGAGGAACTGGAGAGTGACCTGGCAGAAGTGGCGTCTCAAGCAGAGGAGAGTCCTAGTATCCCCACAGAAGATAAAGAGCCCCCACAAAATCAGGAAACTGTAAAGGAAGACATCGCCACTGAAACGCATCAGACTGTTTCCAAGCCCAGCCCCACCAGAACCCACTCAGGCCGAGGACGACACCCCAAAACCGCCCCTATTTCTGCTCAAAAGAAGATACCTGTAAAGAAGGAGGAAGAAAGTGCTGCACAAGATGCACCTGGATTTCAGGACGACCCCTCTGATGCTGACTATGCGCCCAGTAAGTACATATTTATAGAATGTAATCTAATCTGTCCATTGGGGGTGTTTAAGGTCCACATGATGCATTGAAGTGTCTTTAGCAAGTGTTGCTCTTTCTTATTTGACTAATAAACTGAGGTATTTTCCCTTTGTTTACAGAATCACAGTTGAAATCCGCTGGCAGCTCATCTTACATGAGCTCTCGAGGGAGAAGAATCCGAAAACCTCCTCGACGAAACTTCCCACTTGGTGAGCAGGCTGCGCTGGTTTACTCTGCTACAGTATATCAACCCAAACGTCTTCCTGTTCTTCTAAGCTTTTCACTGGTTATGGAACTTGTTGAGTATCACCATACAGAAACATATTCCAGACAGAAAAAGTCAGGGAAATTGACACATTTGAAAAAGGTTTCAATAGAACTAGTGTAAGTATTCTAGTGTTTCTTTAGTTTTAGTCTTACATTCAATTCCAGGTATCGTGATGGTTTAAAAAAAACAAAAATTATACCTTCAGACAGTATGTCATTTTCAGGAGTTCCCTATTATACCTTGTAGACAATTACTCCGAGGAAGAAGGCACATCAAAGAAAAAATCTGAGAAGAAGGTGGCGGAGCGGGCAGAAGAGGCCGGAGAACAGCAGGACGACTGTGCAGAGACTGGCGACGGGGAAGCTGATGATGAAGAGGGGTCTGGAGAAGAAGACGATGAGGTTAGCGAGCAGGTGGATGAAGTCGATTCGGGCAGCGACAGAGATGGGAGACAAAGTCAGTCAGCGTCTATGAGCAGCCGATCGGAGTCGAAGCCTTACAGCTCCGTGACACACAAATGTGAGGTGAGAAATATCAGTCTGGGTGCAGGAGGAAAGTAACTGTAGTCATTTACAATTTATAACTTCTTTACCTTGGTGTTTCCATTTTGTCAGACTTAATGCTTTGTTTAGCTTGTGCATATAAGTTAATAGCATCAAATTTGTAGTCTATATCGACAACGTTTAATTTACGGGATTGTTCCAGTGCCGCCGGATGTCCCTCATTTTTGGCCGGATGTCCATCACCTTCCGCTTTCTTTCACAATAGTCATGAGGGCCGCTAAGCGCCAGACAAAACCCTGGTGCCACTACAAAATAGCCTCGGGAAGGAACTTGTTTTGGTGGAACGTGTACGTTCAAAGGTTGTTTTAGTCGTGCAACAGAAAACTCAGATTGGACAGATAGTCTAGCTAGCTGTCTGGATTTACCCTGCAGAGATCTGAGGAGCAGTTAACCATAGTCCTCAGAAATCCACCGGAGTTTAAACTTCCAACACAAAGCAAGCATAAAGTAACGGACATCTGGCCGAAAAGGAGGATATGCGGCGGCAATGGAGCAATCCCGGATGTGAAACGTCGTGAATATAGACTACAGTAGAAACAAACAGCCACAGGGGCATTAGAGCTTATATATCCCCATCAAACTTGGAAATGTTGTTGATGCTGGGAGCTTTTATGCAAATCTTGACGTCAGACGTTTGTGGCAAATGTTGGTTACATTTGCATACAAATATTTGCATTAAAAGGTTTTGTCAGCTCACTCTTCATGACATATTTCTTTTTCTTTCCAGGACTGTGGGAAGAAATTCACCCACACTGGTAATTTCAAGAGACACATGCGTATTCACACAGGAGAGAAGCCGTTCAGCTGTCGGGATTGCAACAAGGCTTTCTCTGACCCTGCAGCGTGTAAAGCCCATGAGAAAACACACAGGTGAATTACGTATTTATTTTTCAGCGAGACATTTAGTTTACTGACACCCGCCTATTGAGCTCTGTCCGCTTTGTGTCTTTTAATTGCGCTACTGTCGCCTCCTAGCCCTCTGAAGCCGTACTGCTGCTCGACTTGTGGAAAGAGCTACCGCCAGATCAGCCTGCTCAACCTGCACCGCAAACGCCACACGGGCGAAGCGCGGTACAGCTGCGAAGTGTGCGGCAAGCTCTTCACCACGTCCGGCAACCTAAAGCGCCACCAGCTGGTGCACAGCGGCGAAAAGCCGTACCACTGCGACTTCTGCGAGAAGGCCTTCTCTGACCCCACCGCCAAGATGCGACATCTGGAGACGCACGACACAGAGAAGGGCAACAAGTGTGCGTACTGCGACAAACGCTTCAACCAGGTAGCAACATGTTCGTGAAGGCTTTGTATAAGCAACTGTACAACAAACATTCATGCTGTGATTGCAGATTTTATTTCTGACAAATGTTATAATATCTTCAACTGTAGAAAACCTGAGTTTGGTAGCCACACGTTACTATTATTACCAGTGATGTGGTACTGAGCATATTATATTGAGTCTCTTAAAGATGCAGTAGGTAAGACTAAACTAACTTTCTGTCATATTTGCTGAAACTGACCATATGTTCCAGTAGAACTATATGAAGCTGGTAATTTAAAAAAATTTATGGCTCCTCTGGCACCACCTACAGCCTGTAGTGTGATTTGCAAAAATCCACAGCTCCCTGTTCAGATGCACCAATCATGGCCAGGGGGGGTGTCTAAGTGCGTGTCAATCACTGCTCATGCACACGCATTCATTCTCCCTTGTGGGGGGGGGCTTAGGAGACCGTTTAGGCTTTAGCAGAAAGGGGGGAGGGACTGAGAAGTTGTCGATGTTCAAATTCTTTGGCTAAGTCCTGGATCTTCACAATCCTACCTACAGCACCTTTAACTCTTTACCTAATTTTGTGTTTTTTTTTAGCCGGGAAATCTCAAGGCCCACCTAAAGATCCATATCACAGACGGGCCTCTCAAGTGCAAGGAATGTGGCAAACAGTTTACTACCTCAGGTAAGACGATAGTATTTTACCATATTTTTCTTGAATTTTATTTACTTCTGTTCTACAGAAGTTATACAGTTATCCAGAACTGAAGAAGTATCTGACTGAGAACCTTCACAGACTTCTGTTATACAGTGATCTTAACTTGTTAGAAATGTGCTGAGGTGATTTGATGATGTAAATAAGCGTTGCCACCCCACGGTTGTCACATGATTTCAGTTAAAGTTAGTAAGATGCTACTGGTGGTGTTAACAGAGAGCTACAGTTAACTGGTCATACAAACTCCCCTGGAACACACAGACAGAGTTTCAACTTTCCTTGAAATATTTGTAAATTACTGTATAATCACCTCCTGATATTGACTTTTTCAGGTATTTTTTCAGGTATGCATTGGCAGTAGTGTTTTTTTCACCATTTCATCTGGCGCTAACACAATCCCAGCTGCTTTCAGTTTGTCTGCACGTTATCTAAATATCTAATCATTGTCTTTGCTTTGAGGCATTTGGCCTAACCTTTTCTTGATGGTATCTGTTTTTTAGGAAATCTGAAGAGACACCTGCGAGTCCACAGTGGGGAGAAACCGTACACCTGTATGCACTGCCAGAGAGCTTTCAGTGACCCTGGAGCTCTGCAGCGGCATGAACGCATCCACACAGGTACATTCAGGCAGACTTTGGAATGTGAAAGCATCCATCTGAAACCCCACACAAATATTATCTACATCCCTTCATGGTGAGACTGTAAATCATGTTCTACAGGAGAGAAGCCCTGTGTCTGCCCTATCTGTGGCAAGGCCTTCACCCAGGCCAGCTCACTCATCGCTCACGTCCGCCAGCACACCGGAGAGAAGCCCTACGTGTGTGATCGCTGTGGCAAAAGGTCAGCAAGCAGATAAATCAGTGCTGTTACAGAAGGCTCACTTTTCAAATTCACTCGTACCTGGGGAATACTGGGACTGGGAAATATGCAAAAAGATAGCAGAGAACATTAACTATTGGTTTTAAGTTTTATTTTGCATAGGGAATAGTGGGAATCACAGATGACATGTATGGCCTCTCAGGTGTTCTGTTCAGTCTACAATCAAAAATAATAATAATATGCTACCATGAATTCTTAACAAAAACTGCAGCTAAAAGTAAGTGAGGAAATATGTTATTTTTCTTTTGTAATTTATGTGAACTAGCCCTTTAAACATACCAGGGTATATGAAGGAAGCAAGATGAGGGATACATATTATGTCTCTCTCTGGACAGGTTCGTGCAGTCCAGTCAACTGGCCAATCACATCCGGCATCACGACAATGTCCGGCCGCACAAGTGTCAGATGTGCAACAAGGCATTTGTCAATGTAGGAGACCTGTCGAAGCACATTATCATTCACACAGGTGAGGACAACATTATGGGACTTATGGGTAATGGAGGAAATAGAGAGACAGTCTTTCTCTCTGTCTCTGTTACTTGTTCTCTACATCCAACAGAACTCAACAGCTTTCGCCCTCAACTCTTCAGTTGTTTTCTTTTCTCCGTCTTGCTCTCTCAGGGGAGAAACCTTTCCTGTGTGATAAATGCGGCAGAGGGTTCAACCGGGTGGATAATCTGCGCTCCCACGTCAAAACCGTCCACCACGGCAAGGCCGGCATGAAGCGGCTGGTGTTAGCCGAGGGCAACACAGACGAGGGGGCTGATGGGTGCGCAGGGGCATCCACCTCTGATAGCGAGTTTAACATAGTTACCGTCACCACAGAGGACATCGTCACCCTGGCAACCGAGGCCTTGGCAGCCAGTGCTGTAGCTCAGCTGACAGGTCAGAAAGCGTCTTCCATGCCGAGTTCAGTGATTTTTGGGAGAAATATCAACATCATGGGCTTCGACCTGTGACAAATGCTGCAGATAGCACCCTGAACTTCTCTGCAGTGGACAGCGATGAGTGGTTGTTTACTTTGTGTCTTGTGTCTGTTTACAGTAGTTCCAGTGGCTACTTCAGTGTCTGCAGATGAGACGGAGGCTTTGAAAGCGGAAATCACCAAGGCAGTAGAGAAAGTGCAAGAAGCAGGTAAGACTATACAGTATACACTATACAGTATGTACTCACACATCTGTATTTGAATAATATCATAGCTTTAAAAAACCATACAGAGAGCACAATGGAACAGTGGGGTCAAGAATGGCACTTTAAACATAACAGAATATCAGACATGGGTTGGGAGAAAAGAGAACAAAACTAATATTAGGAATGCATTATTTTGAGTTAAATATTAAAAAAAGGATGGTTTAGGATGCCACCATGAAATTGAATTCACTGCAACAGCACAGCAGATTTGGGCAGAACTGGTCTGGTGGTTGAGTTGTCATGGTATTCAGCAACAACTGTCAACACATTTAACAGAAACCGCTTAAAGACAAATGTTTTTCTTATATTTCCTATTGAAGACACGAGAATTGCTATCATTGGTCTAATTACCTAAAATGTTCCTTTTACCATTAAAACATTTGTAGAACCTTTGCATATGCACATTTTTAATCAATGAATGCTACAAAAAATGCTGCCAAAATCCAAAGCAGACAAATGTTTGAACTGACCTATGAAGCTTCATATACTTGCTAAATGATATATTTAGGTAATTAATTCTCAACTCAACTATACATTGAAATGGAATTAATGCCAGTACCAAATTCATTGATGAGCAAAATAATGTTCTAAGTGACTGTGGATTTGTGGTTGCACTACTGCATGACAACGTGATAACAAGTTTGATTAAAAAAAAAAAAAAGATAAAAGTGACATGATGTTGAAAAAACAACCTGACCACAAGCTGTTCTGAAGCTTTCTATGATATACCATGGTTTTCATCAGCCGATAGTTTGTCCAGTCAAATTTCCATTTTATCTGAAGATTTTAAGGACTTCTCGGCCGTGCTGCCACTTAAAAACTGAGGTTCAAAGTTGAATCTTGACCTTGGAAACAGCAGTTGTGAAAACAATTTTGTCACTACCGTATTTTGTGAGTGACTTTGTCAAGTCAACTGTATGAACACTATGCTATGTTTTGGGAAACTAATATACCTGCAAACTATTTGCTTTTCGGCGAAAATCGCCGTTTTGAATGGGAAAATGTCATCCACGTGAATCGTGTAGATCCGAAGAGTTTTTATTTTGCAGGGGGGAGGTGCTAATACGGCACCGGCAGCAGGTAACGGCCTACCGTTAGCTAGTAGCTGGATTAAACACTGTTAAAATGCTGACAGCTAAACGGTGTAAAAGTTTGTTTGTATTTCACTGTAGAGGAACGTATGACAGTGTGCAGCAGCTGTTGTCGAAAAAACAACACAGATGTTGCGTTCACTTCAAACTCGCCTCGCCAGCCTTGTGGTGCATTCAAAGTTATTGTAAAATACCCTTTTCCCATCCAGTGGTTGTTTTTGTGAGGAATTTACTGGTGAAATAAGTTATTGTTATAAGTTATTGTTATTACATTTTTAATAAGTCATTTAAATTACTCCCTGTGGCCTTAGCAATAAACAAGCCTTTCTGTAATGTCGCCGACTGTCGTTTTGTGCTTGTATAAAATTCACCTTTTTCAGCCCTTCTGAGTTTGCAGGTATGTAATATAGTAAATTGGCTAAAATGTGCAAAAAACAAATGATATTTAAAGTATTGTATGACTTTAAATCTAAAAAAATCTGAAGGGAAAAATTGGTGTGATAATTTTGAACTGTGCAGTTGTGCTGATGACTTACTAAATGTTGTCAAATGTAAGTTTGATGTTATATACTGCTGTGTTTAGTTTCATTCTAAGCCAGTTAATGTCTAACATGAAGGGGAACACAGTTTGAGGAATTTGAATTGCTTACTTTGTTTGTCGACTCTTCTTCTGTTCCCAGATCCCAACACCCAGATCTTGTACGCTTGTGATTCATGTGGCGATAAATTCTTGGACGCCAGCTCCCTCGCCCAGCACGTACGCATCCACACAGCTCAGGCCTTGGTCATGTTTCAGGCAGATTCCGACTTCTACCAATACACCACAGCCACCGCCGCTGAGGGGGATTCTGCCTCGACATGGCAACCCACATCTGGACAAGTCATCCAGGAAGGAGAGCTGATGATCCGTGCTCAGGATGGACAGGGAGAGGCAGAGGGAGGGATGGTGGTGGAGACACAAGTAGAAGAAGAAGAAGAAGAAGAAGAAGGGACAGGAGGGGTGATCCATGAGGAAGGGAGAGAGGATGAAGAGGTGGAAGCCCACACTGAGCTCCACACAGAAGGAAATGATGAAGCTGCAGCAGAGGTAGAGGAGGAAATAGAAGAGGAAATGGAATGTGAGAGTCCGGCGTAGTGGGGCAGATTTGTGAAGAGTGTATGAAATATTGCTTAACAGAAATCTAATTTATACATGAAAAGAAAATATAAGAAATGAAGGCAGTTGATGAAACCTCAGATATTCAACATGCCATGATGGTAAACCATTAATCTATACAGGATTCATAACATACAAATACTTTATAAACAATTATATTTTAGAATTTATGGTCAAAAATCATGTGTTTTGCAGTCGGAAAAGAGGTGAGATCCAGTAATTTGGTAGATATTGTTGAGAATTCTTCCAGAGGTAGTTATACCACTTTGTATAGTTTGTTTATTTTATTTGACTGAAATGCAGAATGTGTCCTTTGTGTTTAGATCACCATTCTGTCTTACCCTTATTCACTTAAAGAAAGACCTGCGTGTTATTTTTCCATTTCACTCAGATGAGATATGTAGATTTTCCTTAAATAGTCAAACTATTTTTTATTGTACTTAGTTGTAAGTATTTTCATGAAAACCACATTATACAGAGATTATATACATGAACATGTGGGGGTACTAAAGATTTATTTGGGGGGGAATTATTAATTCCTCCATTTTTCCAGAAGTGGGATGTCGTGAACTGGGAAACAATGTAAATGCTGTGCATGTATACTATTTGTATATTTGTTATGCGTCCTCTAAAAAAAGTCTGATAAAACATAAAAAGAAATGTGTGTGGTGACGACAACCTGGTCAACAATTCTCAGTTTCACATTGATATCAAGACTTTTTTTTCTGGTATTGCAGTAAGCTGGTCACATTGGTATGAAGACGGTTTCCTGTCACCAATGGTTTTATTTCATCTGTTTATATTAACACTGTTAGATATCAGTAACATTGCTTAGACTCACTGAAAGTCATCATCTCATCAATAAAGAATCATCACACACCTGAGCCGCCTTGTGTTGTTTTTTATAAAAAATGTGTTGTTTTACTTGCTTCCTTTAAGCTTACACTGCTCACAGAATATCTAGAATATCATCAAAATGTGTGTTTCAGATATTTAAAGTAATAAAATGTATAAATTCAATAAGGAAAATAAGTAATTTGAATTGTTTAAATTATTAGCAAACACACTGCATCTCTTAAGAGAACCATCCATGAAACGTGGACGTCTTAAGTCATTAAGGCACTGCTCCTCAACTCGTGATAAAATCATGGAATTATTGATCTTAGTTATGATTATTCAATAAATATGGTAGAATTACTGTCCCAAGACTTGGCTTCCGTGATTGTCAGTCTTATACTAGAGCTTTCATCCCAATTGGCGGAGTGGCAGTCAGGCCGACGCGTTCCTCTCTGCGATTGGCTGGAATTTGGGGTCAAAGTTAAGTCGACTCCTAACGCTGACGTCGACTTCTGCAGCAAAATGGCGTCGTTGACAGCAGTCATGCACACGAACCGGTCCGGTTCATTACCTTCATCCAAAAAACAGACCGGAATGATGACCCAAAGGAGGTTCAGACTTTTGGACAACAATGTCCTTTTATTCCTTTCGTTAGCCTCCATGTTGCATTGTGCTTTGGCTGACGGCAAGACGCTCGTTCTACTGGACAACCTCAACATCAGAGACACACATTCAATCTTCTTCCGCAGTTTGGCAGGTCAGTACGACGTTCGTGCTTTTTTCATCTATAAATACTCTCCTCTATACTGTTGTAGACCCCCCCCCCTTGTATGGCTAACATGTCTTTGCAGAGAATATAACGTTAGAGCCTTTAGGACTTGAGCGTCATGCAGCACAGCAAGGCTTCTAACTTTAGCTTAACGTTAGCTCTATTATGTGCGCTGTGTCTCGTCAAACTTCATTCAAGGCGATGGCAGTTTAATGTATTTTAACTAATTCATAGTAGTATACGTGCTTGGTAATGTTAACTTACACTGCATTGGATAGACACCGGGCCTCTCTTCATTTCGGCATACGTAGTACACCAAATAGATAATATAATTATGTAATACAATCTTTATATTTTGTCAGTTTAGCAGTCGTCAACCATATATTCAATTATGTCTGATGCAATTGATCGAGGCTACATTAGAATACATTCATATACAAAAGACAGGATGAAATAATTAATGATTTGCATGCTAATATACTTTAAATGGGCTTGCCAATTTATCTCCAGCTATTTCCCTTGACTTGCAAGCAGGTGCATTATATAGTGGGGAAAACTCACTTTCTCATTTGGGCAGTAGAATTTACCATTTGTAAGCCAGGAGTTTCTACTGTACATAGGAAGTCAATCAGAACATATAGATGATTTTGTAAATACCACGTATTTTCATAATCCTAGTGGTTTCACTTGACACTTGATAATAAGCACTGACAGGAGGTATTGTGCATCTTTATTATCTATGACGTCAGTGCATATAACATGGGAGTTATAATGTAGAGGTCTCCGGACCTTTGGAAATACATGCGATGCAAAAAATGTTACTGCAAAAATGCAACAAGCGTGTCAATGTTCCAGTGATAACGTATCTCTTGTTTTCAGATCGTGGCTTTGACATCACATTCAAGACGGCTGATGATCCCTCTCTATCTCTGATCAAATATGGCCAGTTCCTGTATGACCATTTAATCATCTTCTCACCATCAGTTGAGGGTAAACTTCACACTCCTAATTCAAAATCAAGTTAACGGTTTTATGGCGCGTGTACGCCTTGTTGAAACAATCATTTAAATTCATTTCTTTTTGGTCATTGGCAGACTTTGGAGGAAATATAAATGTGGAGACTATTACATCCTTTATTGATGGTGGAGGCAACGTCCTGGTTGCTGCCAGTTCCGATATTGGTCAGTTGATTTCCAACAGCTTTTCTTTAATATTCTATACAATTCCATAATATTGCATATATTAATGCTCTTCTCCTTTTTACACAGGTGACCCACTGAGGGAGCTGGGCAGTGAGTGTGGCATCGAATTTGATGAAGAAAAGACTGCTGTCATTGACCATCACAACTTTGACGTGTCTGACCCTGGAGAGGTAAACAGAATTCTGTTCAGACAGCAGGCACATCCACTTTGTTTCTCTGATCCAGTCTTTAAAACTGACACTCCATAGCCGCTTTCCAACCAAGTAGTTACAGGAACGTAGTTATAGGAGAAGTCCACTTCTAAACAGATCTACTAACTACTCTCCCCCAAAACCGTTTTTTCCAATTGCATTCCCACTGGCCAAGTGGCCATAGGGACTGGTAGGAGGGGTAAGGGAGTGATGCAAGCACAGCAACGGTCTTTATAGCGTTAAAATCAGAAAACAAATACACCAAAAAAAGTATGAACTAAATACTAAATCTAATGTATATAGCATATTTGTCATAATTTAAACAATTCTCCCAAAGAGAAACGGGTATCTCTCTCTCCCCCGTCTCTGCCTGCTGCGCTGTGACCATGTGTGTGTGACAGCCGGCTAGCCGCAGGACACGCTTGTGGAGTTTAACTCCGAAAAGACAGTTAACCACAGGTTCCTGTTAATCTTATGATGGACATGTGTTGTGATATTTAAACAAACGAACCGTCAGCGGCGAAATAAAAGCCTCTTATTTACGAGGCTGGTCTGAGAGACCTCCAGCTGACAGCGGGGTCTCTGAGCATGACTGGCCGAGCGACGAGCTAGCGGCCGGGGCAGGCGCCTGCTGGCTGTCGCCTCACTTCATGGAGCTTCTCAACTCCGAAAACTTTGAAGCAAATTGTCAATTCGGCATCAATTTTCGCAAGACTGCCTATATTCAAAATCTAAACAGTTCATTTCTCGCCTAAAACGTTGTCAGAAGTGAAATTAGTGATGAATAAGATGGCGAAAATTGTTAAAATTGTCCCGTTGTTGGTCTGTCTGTACCGGAAACCCGACCCTTGTTCACCTAGGTTCCTATGCTGAAAAGGGAAAAGAGAAAAGACCCTGCCCTGAAGTAGGAGCTGAAAGAGTTACAGGAACTGTGGCCAGAGGGACTTAAAAATCCCCAAATTGGTCCAGTCGGAACACGAGAAAAAAAGGGTTCTAGGAATTTTATGTTCTAGGAACTGCAAAAATCCCTCCGGTCGGAAAGCGGCTCATGTTGTTATTTACAAATGGTCCTTCTTGTCTCCAGCACACCCTGATTGTTGCTGATCCAGAGAACCTGATGAAAGCTCCAACTATTGTCGGAAAACCCACCAATAAACCTGTTTTATTCAAGGGTGTTGGGTAAGCACACCTGAACATGATTTACATTTTAACAACCAAGTATGCAAAGCATTACTGCACTTCTCCACTCTACCATTTAGTATGTTGACACAACTGATATTCCGAAGCAGCGGCAAAGACATTCACTCACTGCTGTTTACAAATGTTAAATCAATACTATATCAATTAAATAAATGAAATACTTTATTACTTTGTTTAGTGCATTACTCACAAATGCAAGCCGTATAAATAATAACATAATAATAATATAAAGTCTGACTAACATTCAATGACCCCCTCCACTCTTGCAGCATGGTGGCAGACCCAGAGAATCCTCTTGTCCTGGATATTCTCACCGGCTCATCTACTTCCTACTCGTTTTTCCCTGACCGACCCGTCTCTCAGGTGAGAATACTGAACATAAAAAGTATGTCTGATTATTAATTTATAATGAAGTTGATTCATAATGATCCTCCTATGTCCTGAATGTGATTAGAAGCAGCTTATTTGCTCAAGTTCTGCCATGCCTCTACACGATAGACAGGTGGGAATTTAACTACTGGAGACCCTAATGGAGATGCGGTTGTGTTTCGCTCATCTATGACTTGGAGATGCAAGTGTTTTTGTGGAGAATCAGAAGCCATAGATAGCCTTTTGTCCTCTGGGTTAGAAATGAACTACACAAGATTTAATGTAGTTTTTTTTGTTTGACTAAAAATATATTTTTTTACCTCTCCAGTACCCCCATGCTGTTGGCAAGAACACCCTGCTTATCGCCGGCCTTCAGGCCAGAAACAATGCCAGAGTGGTTTTCAGCGGCTCCCTGGAGTTCTTCAGCGATGCCTTCTTCAACTCTGCTGTGCAGAAGGCCACACCTGGCTCCCAGAGGTAGTCTTCACTGTTCATCACATCCTTCTTCTCATGAATCCTATTACAGCATTAGTCATTAGTGACATTCTGGTCACTCTTCATTTTTGTTTTGCCATGTGAATGGTGATGTTAAAATACTACTCCTCCATGTGATGCAGGCGTTTGTAATTCCTTACAGAGTCTTGAGATGCTTACAGTTCAGTGTCTTAAAAGACCCTGAAGGTTGCCCTAAAGATTCAGTGGGTACATTTTGTCATATTTGCGAAAACTCTCACTATATCTGACAGTAGCACAGGAGACAGATTGTCTGTAAAAAAAATAAATAAATAATTCCATTAGTGCGAATGGCATTTGCGAGATTGCCAATCAGAGCCGAGGACACTTTAACGCAGTGTCCATCACTGCTCGTGAATTACATGAATTACATGAACTATAGCCTGGCCCTACCAGACTCTGGTACATTTCATTTGCACAGAGAGTCTGGCCACTCTCCATTGACAAGTGTTAACTTCCTTGAAGGCGGGTACTCTGTTGAAGTTGAAAACTATTGGATCTGCCCAGAGCCACTCTGGATCTGCCATAACCAATCGCTAACGTTTGGTCGTGACGTCGGCTTAGCATCGCTAGCGTTCGCCTTAGCCAACTCCTTCGCCACTAACGGAGCGAGCTGGAAAATCAAACTTTTCCCGACCCCCGTGGTGAGGAGGGCCACAACATCATGGCCACCAACAAAACTCAGCAAAGATTGTTCTTGCTCGGGCTTTAACTTCTGGATATTTGGCAGCGTTGCCACAACGGTCCGAATGGCTTCGCTCGCATCTTTCTCCGCCACCATTACAGAACTACAACTCAGACTAGCGCACAACGTCATCGTTCTCAGCCACTCCCTCTGTTCGCTGATTGGACAGGTAAAGATTTGACCGGAAAAAACCCAAGAATATACCGCAAACCCAGACAGAGTACTGAAGGAAAATGAAAATTCAGCGGAAGTACGTAGGAGGGCGGAGCCAGGCTAGTCAAACTAGGCAGCGCTCATCAAATATGAATCAAGATTCTCTTACTGCATTGCCCATTTCTTAGAAACACATTTTAGTGTACTGTTCAGCTGTAAAATGAGAACGTTTGTGAACAAGTCAAGCTAAAACCAAACGCTGCCCACCGATCAGAGCAAACTTTTCTTATTTTACAGCTAAGCAGTTCACTAAAATATGTTTCTGAACACATTTGAGGCGAGAAATAGGCAATGTAGTAACGGAATCTTGATTCATATTTGAGCAGCGCTGCCTAGTTTGACAGTTTGATCAGAGTTCAAGGGAGCAGTCATTGAGGAGGAGGCAGAGGAAACGTGATCTTTTTTTTTTTTTTTTTTTTTTTTAAACAGCTTATCTGATTCATGTAGTACTGTCAGGATTTAGTGAGAGTTTCAACAAATATGAATATAAATATTTTTTTATAAAAGTTACCAACTGTAGCTTTAAGTCTGCAGCTCTGTGCATTGAAAAACACTTTTCTCTTGTGAAAAAAGGGCCTTGGTTGTGCATGTTTTAATGTTTGCAACTCATCAAGCTAATTTGTAAATGAAAAGTAGTCTTACATGGTCTTTGAATAAGTATTAGGGTGTTACATTTAAGACCTGTGTTGTTGTTGTCATGGTTGGTATGGGGAATTTGGCCAGTTTTTCTTTTTTTTTCAAAGGTCAACTCTGAGATTTTTGAGTTGGCTTCTGAGTTATTTTTTGCTAATTAGCAGTATTTCAATTTTTTTTGACATTTTCATGTTCAAACAGAACCTGCTGATACAAAAACCTGCTCGCTCCAAATAAGTAGTGTGTAAATCCTCCTACTGACAAATAAATATTATATTTTGTAATGAAACAAACTGCGTCCCATCAGAGGTGGTCAAAGAACACCTTTTTATTTTCATAAAAAAAAAAAATTCTGTATTGTCCAGTTATGAATCCCCTGTGTTTGAAGCACACTTCTTCTTGTCGTGGTCTTTGTTAGGTATGAGCAGACAGGGAACATGGAGCTGGCCGAGGCTCTGTCTCGCTGGGTGTTCAAGGAGGCCGGAGTCCTCAGGGTGGGAGCTGTTACCCATCATCCCGTTGGAGAGACCACTCCCCCTGCGGCATACACAATCACTGACCTTGTGGTGGGTTTAAAATTTCCAGGGACTTATGTGAACAAGCATCACCTTGAAGATGTTTGTCTTGGCCTGAATTAAGGGCTCTGTATTTTTTCGTGTATATCTCAATCCGTGTCAAATTTTCCCAAACAGGAGTACAGTATTGTCATTGAGATGTTGACCGAGGGTCGCTGGGTTCCATTCGACGGAGACGATATTCAGCTTGAGTTTGTGAGGATCGATCCCTTTGTCAGGACTTACCTCAAGAAAAAGGGTACGTTGCTGTGCTCATTGAACACATACAGTACTAATGAAATGATTTTTAATTCATGCTTAAAGTCTAAACGCATTGCACCATGTGGTGTGAGGTTTCAACTGTATGCGCCTTCGCAGTTACAAACTGTGTCCACTATTAATCCTGTGTTGTCTTTCTTCTAGGAGATAAATATAGTGTCCAATTCAAGCTGCCTGATGTGTACGGAGTCTTCCAGTTCAAGGTGGACTACAACCGACTGGGATACACACATCTCTACTCCTCCACCCAGGCAAGTTAATCGGAAGGTTTACTTCACTTGGGCATACCCAAATCAAAATACTGGTGGAGATCTCCATGCATGGAAAGTGGGAAATGGCCAGCAATACTAGAGATTGAATCATTTATAGTTCATTCGTCTTTGGTAATTGATGGAAAGAGATGAACAACATATTGTTCGCAATGTCTAATGAGGTATACCAGGGAATACCCGTAGAACAATCTCCCAAAACCTTGGTGTATCATAAGTTTACTTTCTGAGTACTGTGGCTTGGAAGCGGTTCCTCTTACTTATAATGCATGTAACAACGATGCTCTAATGAATGGCGGCCTAACTTCTACCATTTGGTTTCTTCATCACAGGTATCAGTGCGCCCCCTGCAGCACACTCAGTACGAGCGCTTCATCCCCTCAGCTTTCCCATACTATGCCAGCGTCTTCTCCATGATGGCAGGACTCTTTGTCTTCAGCATAGTCTTCTTGCACATGAAAGAGAAGGAGAAGTCAGACTAATGCAGAGAGACAACGGGGAAGGGATAACACGAATATAGAGTTAAACTTGTGTGAAGAGTTGAATTTGAATGTCTTTTGATGGCTTGAATCTTCACGCAGGGATTTGGACTGCAGTCCTCCGTAAAAATGCAGTTTCTGTTCAGTTATTTGGTTACTTAACTAATCCGGGGCTGGAGGCCAAAAGGGGTGACTGTAATGCAGTGGTTGGGGGTTTGTTTTTTGGATTTTTTTTTTTTTTTTACTCTGAAATTACTCAAAAGCCTGTAAATGTCCTGAAGTCAGTCAGCGTTTGTATAAAGTTATCTCCTAAGTAGAGCACTTGCCTTGGAACATAAAAGAAATCCATATTAAAATTTGACCCACATGTTCTCAATTTAGGAAGGTTTATTGTGGTAACTACATGCACTGATTATGCCAACTGTTAATTTGTTTTTGATAAGTGTTTCCAAAAAAGTTGGAGTCATCTTAACAATAAAATATTGACATTCCACTCGATAGAACGTCCTGTTCATTCTGTGACATGGCATAATTGTACTCAGTGATTTCCACAATGTATTGAAATCTGTCTTCCTGGACCTTTTACTTAATAATGCTACACGCTGTGACAAACACATTGGTTGTAGTGATGTAACGTTACTGTCCTAGGTAACGACATTGGTTTAGAGAGTTTACATGCCAAACTCCGTTTAAAAATACGACCATTTAAATTTGCAGCTGCTTTGCAAAAATGGGGGGGGGGGGGGAACGTACATATACGACATGATTTACATAAGATCTTTCAGTTGCCATAAGCCATATCCACCTCGAGTAAATGTCCAACTTCTGTAAACGTTGCTTTAGCGTCCTCCACATGATGCAGTCACTTTGAATGAGGACGGGGTGAACCAACCAGAGCCCTTGAAGAAGAGGGTTACCCTTCAAGGGCTCTGGGGTGAACCAATACTGATGATTCACCATCAACTTATATTTTATGATGCATTGTATGTTTTCACAAAGCTGAGCGAATACAACTTTTAACAGTCATACTTTTTGAACTCCGTTCAGTCCTCCCACGCGAGGCTAGTGGTGACGTAATCCACTGACAGTACAGTCACTGGTCAGTAGCAGAAGTACCTTAGCATTCGTTTCTTTGGTGTTACTTATATCGGCAAGTACGCGAAAGGGTAACTTAATGTAGTTTACAATATCCAACCACAGTGATGAAACGGAGAGTGTGATAACCACAATTGCTGCTTAAAGTTATCCATGGTTAGACTTAAAACTTGCTAGCCACCCCTACCCTAGTCTAGCGTTAAAAAAAAGTCAAGTGGCTAACGTTACAGCTATAAGGCGAAGCTAGGCAAACATTACTTGGCTAACCGGTTCCGTTGACAGAGGTTGACTTATCGCGCTGCTTGCTTGGCATTAACATGGTGGTTGTGAACTAGCGGTGCTGTCAGTTGAATGTGTACAATTGACAAACAAAGCTGTATCTTTAGTTTGGCAACCGACTGCCTTGGACGGCAAGATAATGTTAGCTAGCTAGCTAAAGCGGGCGTTAGCTTTAGCAAAACAAGAGGTCTGCTTTGGGAGTCAGCTGACAGCCTGCTGTAAGCTGCCAACAGACCAGTGATGGATCAACTCAAAGTAAAGGATCGCATATTGGAAAACATATCCCTGTCTGTCAAGAAGGTAAGCGCTGTCCAGTTGGTCAGAACACTTAAACATTGTCACAAAATGGAAGGTTTTTCACATGAGATACTGTAGCTAACGTTAGGTCATCTTTGTCTGCCAAAGAGAGCAACTTTCAAGTCGGTGGGACATTACCAGCTCGCTGTCACGGGAGGGCCTTTCCCTTACTGATATAATCAAATAACCTATAGACTATTCCCTATGATTTCTTAATTCACCTTTTATGTTTTACGGTTGTTATGTTGTTCTAGTGTATTTTTTTGATCACAGTGACAAATAGTGGCATCAAGCGACTGTGTTTGCTAACTGCGGCATGTGTTGTAAACACATCTGCAACAATATCGGGGACAACATTTTTGCAAAATAATGGTTAGCCAGTAGGTCTTTGCTCCTAATTTCCATTGGTTATGGAATATTTTAGATATTTTTCCAGCAATGCCTGGATACCCTGACATAACCTGACAGACGGCATTGCATATTCTTCCTACTCTCCCTGCATGCTTTTCACATTCACTTTCCAAAACTATGTGCATTTGCGTTTTTATTTAGCATGCGCTTTCTCATCTGTCTTTGTCTCAGTAATTTCCCATTACTAGTCCACCAGTGTTTAAAGCAATGCACCCAGTAATGGATCTTACTTCCTTAATTCACATTTGTATAATACTTTTTAGTCCAATTACCCTGTTTAATCAACATATTTTATTGTAAAGACTGCAAAAGGACTGTGAAAGTGCTTATTAAATGGAATGCCTGAAGCTTTTAAGAAAGTGTACAGTGTTAGCCTCAAACAAACATTGCTTAGTCATGTGAAGTCACAGGATACAAGTTCTTATGGGATGTCGATTAGGGTGAAATAGTGCACATACATATTGACAATGTACACACGCACACACACACAAACACCCACACACACTCTTTGAGTCACAATCCTCAAAGCTACTCCGACCTATACTTGGTTCATGCCTCAGGGTTTCAATACTGCAGGACGGTGGACCACAATAAAAGACATTTAGCATCATCTGCATGAACAAGCGATACAGTAGAACTGCCTGCATCTAACATTGTGCTTTGTATATGTCAGTAGAAATGTAGAATTATTTTTTTATTATTCAAATCCAAGAAGATACACACAGTCCAGTGTATTCCGAGTTTTTTTTTTGGTTACTTTTGCTCTGTACGCCAGCACATTGGATTTGTAATGAAAATGACCAAGGGTAAAAGTGGTTCCTGTGATCATTAATTACATCCACATCAGATGAACAATGTAGAAATTCAATTGTAGCCCTTTTAATACAGAGTCCCCCAATTTAAGGGAACCAAATTTACTTTATATATGTATATTTGTACATATCCTTTACAACCAAATAACTTAACAAAATCATATGACTGGCAACCCACAGACATCAGCAGGCATGTGGTATTTTCTCTGGTGATGCTCAGTCAGACCTGTGCTGCAGCCAGCTCACTCACTGCTTGTTTCATGGGTTACTTGCCTTTAGTCTGGTCTTCAGCAGTAAAATCGCAATACAAGGAGTAACCTGCACACTGGAATCACTGCAGTAAAACACATACTTAGTTGGATTTATGTCAGGAACATTTCACTGCTTGGTACTAAATTCCTTGGTTACTATGACTGCATGTTGCTCTGTCCTAATCCTCGGATCATGTAGAAAAAGAGCTACAATTCTTACAGTGTTCACCCAATATTGATGTGAACACCATTGAGCACACTTAATGCAGTGTCTACTCACATTGTAGTTACTGTTCTATTTCAAATCAAGTGTGAGAGTACAGAGCCAAAACAATTAAATTACTTGATTATCAGGTTAGAAATTAATTACAGCCAAAACAGAATTTATTTCTCTTGTTTGCATTAATGCAATTTCTTTATTCAGTAATCGCCAGTTTACCAGTAACCCCAACCCTAACCCTAACGTCCTTGGAGAACGATTCAACATGCCAAATTGGCTGAACAATCATTGATAATAAGGGCCAAATACAATCAGTTCTTAAAACTGGAGTTGGAGTTAAAATGCTCCTCTTCCCAGCAAAACAAACAGCAGAGAAACAATGTCTCTCTACAGTTGCAGAGTTACTTTGCGGCCTGTGAAGATGAGACTCCAGCCATCCGAAATCATGACCGGGTCCTTCAGCGCCTCTGTGAACATCTTGACCATGCTCTGCTGTATGGGTAAGAGGCTTACTGCAAGCAAATTGCACACTGACTGGAAAGAGGAAAGTTGCATAGAGCAAATAATAATCTGATTTGTTTTATTTGTCATGCAAAAATCCTGTTTTAAATCCTATTTTATTTTCTGCATATACAGTACAACCCCATGTCCCTCCATGTTAACTGTCACCATTTTTAGAGCCTTTAAACCCACGCTACAATACTACTATACTACTATAATTGATCTTGGTGTGGATACAGTATATTTACTGTTGCATTTCTGTGAAAATGTAATTTGTATGCCTATAGTCTACTCCCCTTGCCACTTTTGGCATCATGCATGTGATATTATTGACTGTTTTCTACATTACAGCCTGCAGGACATCTCCTCAGGCTACTGGGTCCTGGTCCTTCACTTCACCAGGAGAGAGGCTGTCCGTCAGATAGATGAGCTTCAGCACATAGCAACCAACCTCGGTCGAAGTGAGACATCTCTCTCACTCAGTCGAATACACTAACACGTACAGTACTTGGGGTGATTGATTATTCTATGGGTTATATGTATGGAAAAGAACTCTTCTCTTTTCTGTGTAGGCCGTGCATGGTTATACCTGGCATTGAGTGAGAGCTCTTTAGAGAGCTATCTACGCCTTTTCCAGGAGAACCAAGCATTACTACAGAAGTATTATTTCAAGTAAGTCATCCAGTAACCCTGATCTTGATTACCTAAAGAAAAGGAATTCTGAATTCACAAATTGATACTATTAAACAAGTGGACATTATATTGTATTTCAGGAATTACTTTCTGTGGTTGTTACAAATTGTGTAAATTGATATGCTCAAGTCATTTTGTGACGAGTAAACGTCGTTCACTCACATGAAGCTATCTGATTTTATTCTCTGCTAGGAATGCACTGGTCTGCAGTCATGACCACCTCACACTCTTCCTCACGCTGGTGTCCGGCCTGGAGTTCATTCGCTTTGATCTGGAGCTGGTTAGCATATATTTCATGACAATATCAATAGAAATGCAGCTCCTAGCAGGATGTATGTAACGTTTCTGTTGGGTCCTGCTGGTTCAGGATGTGCCCTATCTGGATGTGGCCCCCTACATGCCAGAATACTACAAACCTCAGAACCTGCTGGACTTTGAGGAAAGGCTGCCCAGCTCAGACAGCTTGTCCCTGCACTCTTTCACCTCCCTCACCTCCACCAACCTGGAGTGGGATGACAGTGCCATAGCTCCCTCCAGTGAAGGTAAGCAGTAGGGATGTGCCGATCAACTTTTTTTGGCCCCCATGCCAATCTGAGTTCTTTAATGTTGGATATTTGCAGATACAGAGTCCGATCCGATATTTATATTTACCTGAATGTTGATTCAATATTTAGCTGACACATCACAATAACCACGCCTTTAAAATTTGGCCCAACTTTTTTTTCACAAGACTCTTGATCCAAATACTGAAGGTTCTGATCCAGAACTAAAAATCTAATACGTACAAAATTATTGATATGATATGAATAATAAAAGTTCAACTGGGAGAATGACTCAGGAATTGACGTGACATAATCAGCCAGAGAGAAGACGCATCACTCTGTTGGAGTTGTCGGGACTACAGAAACACTGAGTCCACTCGCAGTTGTATTGTGGTGGTACAGAATGGTGTTACCTCTACTTTACAATCACCGGCTTACACGGAGCACACACCAGACAACAGCCAAGTTTCACTTTGGCCTGTCATCAAGTTACTCAAGGAATTAACGTTTAAATAGCGACAGCTGATATGACCTGCCGTCTGTGACATATAGCATTTTAACTGGCATGGCACTATCTAAAACATGAAGCTGCTAGTTGAGTGTTTTGTACACTGCTCTTTGCTAATTAATGTTAGTATTTTGTCAACCTGGGTGTCAATCAACTGTGCGATCGAATCATTTTTCAGATTCACATTCTAATTTTCACTCGCATATGCAGAAGGATGTCCGCAGTGTAGAACCGGCTGTGGTAAAGGAAAGCAGCAGACAAAACACAGCAGAGTTCAGTAGAGAAAGGATCCGATTTTAGCCCTTACTGATCCATTAAGATATGCCTGGATTGGCTTTGATACCGATCCACAGGATCAGCTTGGGACATCTCTAGTAAGCAGCACTGCTTCACTTTCTCACCAGTGATTGTCTAATTTTAGAAGAGGGACACACAGTTAGATTAACTGGTTTGATAATCATTTGGACCCATACTGGCTTGTAATTCTGAATCGTTATGGCCAGTCAGTAATTGCTCCCCTTTGAATTAGCCCCGTCAAATATTTAGTGTCAGTTCTATGTGCTGCTGTGTCTCTGTGTGCCTCTGTGACACCTCATGGACTAATTGGGATGTGACTCTCTTGCTCAACGGCAGCCTTTATTTTTGGGTTTATGATTTGATCAGGCCCGTCTGGAGTGTAAATACACACTTGTATGCTTTGGCACAAATTCATACAGTGATGTCCATCTAATAGCATGGTAAAGCAGAAGTTGGATTGATCCTTGCAGACTTGTGACTCACGTATACCAAAGTGCATTTTATCAAATGGATCACTTGGCATGCAGAAGCTCATGGTTACAGAATGTTCTCATTCGGGTGATGGCAGTGCTTACTGAATGCTTTCCCTATCACTCTCCACATAGTACTGAGTCAGTTTCAGTTTTAGTTCCCACTTTGTCTATTTTCCACCATTCATTCTGTTATTTCATAAACCAAATGTCATGTTATTTCTCTGTTTCTGTGCCATTGAATCAATCTCATCTCTCCTGTCTCCACTTCATCTTTCTCTAATGTTGAACGTTATCCTTCCTTTTTTTAGATTATGATTTCGGTGACATCTTCCCCGTGTTGCAGTCATTGCCAAGTGCAGACTGGGAAGGTGGGACATTGGTCATCCCCTCCCTTTCCAGCTCTTTCATCCCTCCCTCCTTTATGGCATGGCCATCCCGCAGTTTGTGCTTGATGCATGTTGGGTACTCCAGCCAGTAATTAGACATGTTTAATATGTAAAGTACAGCTAGCCGGTGCAAACAACTGCTGTTCTAAGGACATGAAATTAAGCATGATCAAAGGGACATGGGTTAAAGTACTTCTATTTTTGGGATTGAGTTCAGCTGGAAGGGATGTGGGTTTGGGTGTAAAGCTGGGTGGCACATTTTTCTGCCAATAAAAGTTATGAAAGCCAATAGCTTAATTTTTTCTCATACCATCAGACCTCTATATTTATCCTCTTCTAAACTTACCCAAACATGAGAGGTTGATATAACTGAAAGCCACATTAGTATTTTAATTTACAGTAAAATGTGACAGCATATCATTTTATGAGTTGAATTAACAAACAAACAAGTGAATGGAACAAAAAAAGTGTCATCATACATAATAAGTTGACTGGTAAGTTTGGGAAGAAGCTCTTCAGTGTTGGGTGGGTACATGGAACTGTTTTCTGTCAAGTTCTGCATGTGTTGCTCATCTGGGGAATGATCCTAATGCTCACTCTGCCTTATTATTTACCACAGCAAGATACATGCCTGGTGTACTGCCTAGTACTCACCTCCTCCAGTCTGTCTCCATTACACTGTCTTATCTGTTTGTCTGGTGTATCGTTTTTGTAATGTCTTCTCTTCCTGTGTGATATGTGGCACTGGCCTAGGTTCAGCTCAACTGTAGTGTGAGGTAACAAAAATAGTTGCTTAAGGTCATAGAGTGCAAATTCCTTTGTATGACATCAGCACCTGCTTGCAGTAAGCTTGTCATTTTTTTTAATTACATTTTGATGAACACATAAATGAATTAGTGGAAACAGCTTGGTCAGTCCACTCATGATCAATCAAAAATGCTGATTCCTGCAAATTATATTATTGAAATATTTGTATGACCCATCTCTAGCTACAGAAGTAATGCTTGACCTCGGCCTGTGCCACTGCAAAGAAAGCTGCCCTGCTGTGTACCTACTTGATGTGATACGCATTGTGTTTTGTGCCTCTCTGACCCTGCCAAAGAACTACAGGACACTGCTGCCCCTAACATTTGTTTTTGTGTGATGCTGGTGAAGAAATACACAAAGTTTTTGTGAAATTGTCTCGTTGGTCAACTTTCCATTGGTGATAAAAAACTAAAAAATGAACAGAATAGAAACAAC
The DNA here is from genome assembly GCF_008315115.2 of Sander lucioperca. Taxonomy (NCBI): domain Eukaryota; kingdom Metazoa; phylum Chordata; class Actinopteri; order Perciformes; family Percidae; genus Sander; species Sander lucioperca. The sequence continues at coordinate 11,994,589 of NC_050184.1, forward strand.
TCTACTCTAAATTACCTTCTATGTTAAAACTTTTTGAATTCTAAGTTTATTGTTCAACTTTCTGACGAGACAGTGCCAAAAAATTGGTGTATTTTATTTATATATATATATATATATATATATATATATATATATATATATATATATATATATATATATATATATATATATATATATATATATAAATAAATGTGGGTGACTGACTGCTACTTAACTCTTGGTGTTACTTGTCATGTTAGAGGGTGACATGACCGACCAGGCCAGCTGCCCACGATCCAGTGGCTCTGATCCCCAGACAGTCATCAGCGACACAGTGGTCCTTTCTGCTGGCACTGTCAAGGTGAAGGCAGCAGCTTATCTTGCTCCACATAGCCCCACGTACAGACACAACCCCTTCAACGAAGACTCGGACACTAACACCACCAACACCTCAGCCGACGGCACGCCAGTTCATGTGGCCAGCCGCTACTACAGCACCACCGCTGGAGATGACACAGAGAGCACCAGCAATGAGCTGGAGGTCATCAGGTACAGTAGCTACAGCTTTAGTTTCTGGCTCGAGGGCTCATATTCCATTAGAACAGCACATCTAATTGTATTAAAACAGAGAGGAACCACAGCTAACCACTCTGGTCTTCCAGGATGGCCAGACGAAGGAAACCAGCCAAGAAGCGCCGAGGGAAGGGCTCCACAGATTCTATCGGCAGCATCCATAACTCGGTCTCCTCTGAGCACTTGGAAACGGACAACAGCCTCTTGGCCTCGGAGGATGTAAATTCATTAAACGGCACTGTGTTCCAGCTGGACGCTGAGGCAGAGTTGAGGAGAAGCAGGGTGGGATCAGAGGTTGTGGAGGAAGGCGATGAGGACGGAGTAGAAGGCCTCCTACGGCTCCCAGAGATGACGGACACCTCCATGGACACCGTGGGCCAACCCCTCCGTGATGTGATGGACCGGCTCAACGGGTCTTTAGATAGGGAGGAGGCCTGGGAGCACCGAGAGGAGAAAAGCAGTGAAAGCTGTGACCGGAGCCCCGAGCCCCCTGCACAGCAGCCCTTTCGAGAGGATTCAGAGGGCGAGCCACCTGACCCAGCTGCAGGAGAGACGTCTCTCTCCCGTCTGGCCACAAGCCACAACTTCCTGCAGGCCTCTCTTGCGCCTACAGACTTATGCTGCTTTACCCCCAACAGTCCAGACTCTACTCCCACTGGTGGTGGCCACTATGACTCTCCAGAGCATAGCCAGTCGCAGACTCTTTCAGGTGGCCTTGAAGATGAAGGAGAGGCAAAAGCGTCAGCAGGACAGGAGCCCGACGTGAAGAACGGGGAGCAAGGCCCTGAAGAAGGAGAGGAAACCGACAAAAAAACATTTACTGAGGAAGCAGAGAGTTCTCATCCTGCGGAGTTTAAGTAAGGAGTTTCTACAAAATAAGTTGGAAGTTGTTGTAATGTTGTTTAAAGGGTGTCTAATGTTCTTCATTTTTCATATTTCAGGGTGGACAACAATCACTTGCTTCTTCTCATGATTCATGTATTCAGAGAGAGTGAGGAGCAGCTCTTCAAGGTGAAGACAGAGAGACTCAATGTTTTTTATTCATTTTGAAAGAAGTTACATGCTTTGGAGAAAATGTGAATGTATTTATATGTAATGGCTTGAATGTAACATTAACAATTGAATGATAAAATATCATCAGAGAAGTAAGGCAGCACAGTGATGCCATGGTCTTTTACCAGGACTGTCTTTAATTGTCTTGCAAAGTGATCATCTATCACACACCTTTTAAGCAAGTTTTAGTATTGACTCATACTTGTTTTGAGATGGAAGAAGTGGTTTGGAGACGGTTTAGTGGAAGTGTTGCAAGTATCAGTTTGTCAATTGCCTTTTAACTTTTTTCTCAGGCTGTAGTAATATGTTTAACATGAAACATCCCTGAAATCGCCAATGCCAAACCTACCATACTCCATTTAAATTAACAGTAATTGTATCATCGTAAAATACACTTCGTCAACAGAAACAAAATAAAACTATCAAAGGTCGTCTTGGTTCGTCTTCCCACTGTTCCAACAATCATGACTGGTTTGGTTGAAAAAAAACCTTAATTCACCCATTTACATGTGAAAATAAGCTGGCTCTATACACGCTAAAAGTATTGTTTATTTAAATTGAGTCTGGTGTGTTTGGCAATAGCAAATTTAGAGCTGTTTCTGGTTAAACAAAAATGATCTTACTCTTTAACAAAAAGGTCTATCTCAGAAGGGATCCTTTCCATAATGATGTCAGACAGTTAGAATGACAATCTGAGCCTGTCAGTGGCAAAAACAGCATTTTTAGTGGACGCAATTGGCGATGCACATTTGCCCTATAATTACATTGCAGCCTGGTTCGCAGCTGCTGGTTACAGCGTTCTCCCACAATACTGGAGCAATTTCAAAGATTTTTGTTCACATTAGTCACTTAAACACCAATGCATGGGGAAATAGGGTCCAGGTAAAAAAAAACACACAATGAAAACTTACAGCTGATGATGGACTATCATAACCTATCTGCTATACTTGTAGCAACACTGTGCCACAGTCTGCAATCCAGTTGCCAGAAGCGTCACTAGTGAACAGAAAAGTTTGAGACCGATGAATATGGAAGTTGCCGACGCTTGACAGAATTTATCGTTGTGTTTAGATGGCGAGAATGAGCACAGGC